>NC_135489.1:71892928-72192928 GCF_052094955.1 Ictidomys tridecemlineatus | reverse complement strand
AGGTCAATACTTTAAAGTCCATTTTGGCCTTATAAAATATGTTTATAAGTATGTCCTCTGTTTGAACTGTTTGGAAGGATGGTGATAGAAGGGGAGGTGAACACTGGGAAATGTAGTCAAGAAGGTACCAAGAGGAAATGTACAGGATAAGCAAGTTTATAGATCTAGTGTACAATGTGAGGACTGGGGTGATGAAATTGTACTATGTATGGTTCTTATATTAAATGTGAATACTTCATTATTTTTGGTATGGAAACAAAAAGGCTTCTTGAACACTAGTTCTAGGATCCAAGCTCAAACTATTTAGGCCTCAGAAACTTGCTTTGGGCTCACACTATTTTTTCCTGTACATGTTGAAAAGTCTCTTGGAGATGATTCTTACTGATATGTTTGCATTCAAATTAATAAACTTTACACTGGGGGTTGGAAATTCCTAAAGAATAGAGAAATTGTGTGTGTGTGTGTGTGTGTGTGTGTGTGTGTGTGTGTGTCAGAGAGAGAGAGAGAGAGAGAGAGAGAGTGAGAGAGAGAGAGACAGAGAGAGACAGAGAGAGAGACAGAGAGAGAGACAGAGAGAGAGAGAGAGAAAGAAAGAGATACTGAAAAACTCAGCAGTCCCAAATCTTAATAGATTTATTCTCTAAAATTTATTATAAAACTTTTCAGACAACATAGCTGAGAAAACATTGTAGTGAACCCTTGTTGACTTACCAACTAGATTCTGTCATTATATATTGTATTATACTTATTTTATAATCTGTGAATATTCTCTTTCTCTCCTATCTATCCATCCCTCTATCCATCTGTGAAACTTTTTTTAATGCATTTCAAAATAAATTAGAGCCATAGATACAGTTCTTCCTAAATCCTCCATAATGCCCATATTTAACAAAAGTTCAATATTCACTTACAGGCCCTTTATTTCAGTGATGATTTACATTCAATGAAAGGCATATGTTGAGAGCCACAGCTGAGTTCGAATGGCCCCTGGCATTTTGCCAGAAGTAATGGCACATGTGTCCAAAAAATGTACATAAGCCCAAGGTACTTTGGGAGGATATTCTAAAAAGACAATGGAAAGGGCCTGACCCAGTGATTGTCTGAATAGGGGGTCTGTTTGTGTGTTTCCACAGGGAGAACAGCAGCCAATTTGGATTCCAGAGAGATTAACTAAAGCAATTTCTACAGACCAAAAAGAAGATGATTTGACTCAAATCCATAACAGCTGATATCCAGAACTCCAGTTTGGCTATCCTTACATCTGCAACAGTGGTTCTCCCACACCTGGAGGCTAACAAATAATGAGCACCATTAAAGCCTATTTCAAATGTAAAACAAAACAAAACAAACAAAACAAACAAACAAACAAACAAAACCATGGGGCTTGCTTGTGGGAATACCTTCAGAACCATAAGCAAGTGACAGGAAGAAGAATGGGATATCAAATGAAGACTCAAACCCAGGTGGTAACCAGCATGCTTTTTGCAATATTTATTTTATTATTGCCTTTTCCCACATCATGAACTTCTATTTTATTTTTTGACCTCATACAGACTAAGGAAAATGTTTTTCTGAACATTTTTTATTTTTTGACTGTGGAGTTTTTAAACATTGCAATGGAGATTTCACCTATAAAAAGCTACAAGGCCTTTACTATTGTCCTATGTGTTGTATATTATGTGTGCACACTTGTGTTTTGTGTTGTATGTCTGTATATGCGTATATCCATATATCATATATGAGGAGCACTCATGAAAAAAATGGATCCAAATATTTTTTTTTTATTATTCACGTGATTTAAATGGTTTAATTTAAGGTTGGGAACTTGATATATATGTTGTTGTCTGGAGTTTTAGCTTGAACCTGTGATATTTATAAGAAGATATAGGTGAAATATAAGAATGAAAACAGAAATCTAGGTAAGATTTGAAGTCCAGAAGGGCATTGGGCCCTTGATTGGGATACTTAGCTTTGAATTACATTCTGCACAATGTCTCAGATAAATCCATATACAATGGCATAGGACATTGTACCTCAGATGATTGAATGTAGGAGAGAAGATCCAGGCAAAAAGGGATAGTTGGTAGGATTAGGAAGATAGTTGGTAGGTTTAGGAAGAAGAGTGAGTATAAAATTTGGACCAAAAGTTCTTTAGCAATAGGGTGTCTGTTAGAGAGTGAATGTAAATGTCAGCACATGTGAAGAGTCAGTCACAATGATGAACTGGGGAAAATATGTAGGAAAGCAGATATCAATAGAGACATTAGGAAATCAGGCAAAGTATAAAGTGAGTGATAGGATTAGACATTTTCAACAGGGTTGAGGTTGAATATATAATCTTAGGAAGAAACAAATATGTAGTCACTAATAGGATTGACATTTGAGAGAATTAGGCAACCTGGAAATGGGTGTTTTTAGTAATCCATGCTCACTTTCCATTTAGGATTTGGTACAATCATAAGTGTGACCTTTGCATTTTGTGTCCAGAATATTACTGTGATAAAATGTATATGTAGATCAGGTGACCATGAGTATTTCTTCCACCATTTCTGGGAGCAATATTTTGAAGACTTATAAATTAGTATTGGGGGTATAAATAGGTGTACCCTGTGTCTATGAATATAAAGATGATGCATGAATAGACCACACAGTGAATTAATAATATAACTGGTTCCAACTTTAAATAATGGAATGAATTGATATCTGAAAATATATAGGAAATCTTATATTGATACACAATCATTCATTTCAACCAGTTATACATCTAATGGTAATATTAGGGTTAAGGTTTATCATGAAGGGTGTGTGAGTTTTGCTTCAAAGATGATTATGGAAATCAAATATAATGTGTTTGGAAAGAAGTCTCATGAAAAGACCAGTCAAGAAACATGGAGGAATACATGTGTTCTGAAGCAGGAAGTGATTGAAAGTGAACCAAATGCCTATAAATTTGTGAACTTGTGGATGAAATATATATCCTATGATGTGCATAAACTGAAGAAATAATAATGTACCAATGTTGAATAAAAATGAACATCAAAATACACATCATGTCCCATAGGAATTTACTTGCATTGATGTTAAACTGAGTCAGTTACTGTAGAAATATTAGGATTTCTATGCACCATTCACTGAAGTTAGTTTTCAGTACTAGAAAAAAAATATGTATTTCACATGGAGGAATATTTCTGAGAGTAATCTTGTGAAAAGTTGATTATAAATCCACATACATGAACATGAATGAATTTAGGGAGTGTATAATAAGACACATATATTTCATATTTTGAAAAATCTGGAGAGTATATATACTCTCCAGATTTATATATATATACGTATATATATATATATATACGTATATATATATATATACGTATATATATATATATACACACACAAACACACACAGACTTTAAAAATTACCAATGTATATGCCAATCGAAATTCATCATGAAATATATATCATCCACAGATCCAAAAATATTTATTTTACTGAACATGGATTTATGTATCATGTTGTTCAACTAGGAAGCTCACCCATAGGTTGAATTTTCAGTTCCAACAGCGTATAGCAGGAGTGATCTCTTCTCACAATTTGTATCTGCCAAGTCAGCCACCTCACAAGAATGTACTTGGGATACCAGGTAGGATTCTATATGTGCATATAAAAATACAGGTGCTGAATATGCTACAGAGAAAGGGAGACAGGAATTCACATATTTGTTAACTTTCAAAACACATGGAGAACCATTTCAATTAAAAATTGACTAGATTTATAACACCTACCCTTTATAATGCAAAAGGCAAGTCCAACTATACACCATGCCTCCTCTGAACTGCTTGTATTTCTATTCTGTTTGGGTTCTTTTTCTCCATCATATTAGGATTCATAGTCAGAGTCTAGTAGGGTATGGGTTAGTGTCAGGGATTCAGTATTTCAAATGGAAAATAGGAAAATGAATCCAATGTGTATGCAAATATGTGCTACACAAAAATCTTCCCACTGTCATTGAGAACAATGCCTTGACATTACCTTAGCCCCAAGTAAGACACAATTAGAGGAGAAGAGTTAGAAAATCTGTGAATACATATCTGGAATGGGTATTGCTCAGGAGTTCACAACCTTGGAGGTGGTAGAGGAGTTTCCAAATGTAAGGGACAGGGTAAACACTCCACAAACATGGAGCTCTGCTGGCCTAATGACTTCTTGAGAAACTGCCTCTGAGGTTGGGAACTTGAAATATGCTCTGTAATTTATTGGTTTGTGATTTTAAGAAAATTAATTAATTTCTGTAAACTCTGATTTCATCTTTTCATATAGGAAAATGAGATAATAATACCTTTCTCAAGATTGTAATGAGAGCTTGTTATAATATTATTCGTTAATGTTTTCAGTATAATAGATGCATATTGATTGCTAATTTCTCATCCCTTCTTGGAAACACTAAGGAAAGTTCACTTTTCTTCTTTATTTGAGATTTCCTACATTCTGTTGTCTTATAGATATTGTTCTAAGGAAAATATTAAGTTCAGTGATTGTGATATTATAAGTTCTCAGAAACCAATTTTTCCATTGCTAAAGAAAATTAAATTATAAATTACTATGAAAAACTTTCTTTAATCTTTGTTTTTCAAATTCAAAATATAATAATTTTAGAAGAGGGTAAATTTCATGTATATAGTATTAAAATTCTGTTCTTTGATGCAGATTCTACCACTAAAGGCAACAAGGGCTACTATTCTTAATTTTTTTGATTGTAGAAATAAATAGCTTTACTTAATTTATTTATTTTTAAATTTTATAGATTTATTTATTTTTATGTGATGCTGAAGATCGAACACAGTGCCACACTCATGCTAGGCAAACACTTTACTGGTGAGCTACAACCACAGTTCTTAAAACTTTTATTAACCAATTAGTATTTGACAATTTTCTGCATTCCATATACTTGGTTAAAGATCACAGATTCTAGAGACAAGCAGAAAAGAGTATCCCAATTCAGCTACTCATTGGATGGATTATATTGAACAATTTATGTAATATTGTGCCTTTGTTTCCTCATCTTTAAAACCTGATAATAAAATTCTTATATCAAAGGGTGGTTTTGTGATTATTAAATTAATTATTTCATGTTAATAACATATTTAGAACATGTAGGTATTATTTGTTGATACATATTTCCTATTATTAAATGCTATCATAAATTGTTAAATATTCACAATATTCCTTTGAAACAAGTACTCCTACTACCATTTTTTATGGTGAAGTATTTGAAGTTCAGGAACTTTAGTAGATTTTATAAATGCAGAAAATTAGCAAAGAAGACTTCAGAGCCTGGTTTCTTAATCACCTAAATTACTCCATATTTATTATAACAAAACCTGATCTATGCTCTTATCTATTATATATCTATTATATATTATATATTCCTGAACATCCCTGTATATTCAACTATACAAAATTAAATTATATTTTAAATACACCTCAAACTCCTTATTAGCTAGGGTTATCTTTATCAATACTCTTAATTCAGGCTCATATGTCATGCTACAGTTTGGGTAAGTATACCTGAAGGTCTATGTGTTAAAGGTTATTTGCAATACTGTGCTGCTATTGAGAGATAGTGGAACTTTTAAGAAGTGGTGCTTAGTGGAAGAAAGTTAGGTCACTGTGCTTTATGTTGTGAAGGGGAACCCATCTGCTTCCTTTTTCTGCTTCTAGCCACTATGAGGTGAGCAGCTTCCTCAGCCATTCACTCCCCATCATGATATGCTATCTTGACCCAGGTTCCAAACCAATGATCTGATAAACCATAGGCTGAAACCTCCATATCTGTGTACCTTCTTTTTTTTTTTTTTTTTTTGATTTATCACAAGCATATGCTAAAACAGTGGAAAGCTGATTGACACACCAGGTCAGTTATCTACCATTATGTATAAGAAGGAGAGTGGAGTAAAATTTGAATATGAAGCCTCATGGAAATGCTGGTTTCATAAGAATTACCTTCAAGACACTCTTATCTTTTTAATCACCCAAAATTCAATTGTATTCCTAAATATAGAGAATAATATAATGGACTCGCCTGGGCAATTATCAACTTATAGCCAATATTATTTAACCATATTTTCCAGTCCTTTCAAATTATTTTTGAGGTACATTTCAAATAACATAGCATTTCATCCATAATAATTTCAGTACAAAATTGTGGCACTTTAACAAAACTTAACTGCAATTCCAATTCCATACATAAAACAATAAAAACTGCAGAATTATAAACAAATTTCAAGTCAGTATCCACATGTCCCTAATGGTCTTACATTATTTTAAAATATTTGTTTTATGCCACATATAGAAAAATCAAGTTTTGAGATTAGTTTCATTAAATCTACCTATATCTTCCTTTTCATTTCTTATGTAAGAAAGTAGAAGTTTTTGTTTTGTAAAATGGCCTATATTCTGAATTTTTATCTTACTTTTTTTTACTGCAACTTGAGTATCACTTAATTAGTTTTATGAGCATTGCATAATTTGCAAACTTAGACATTCAATCTAGATGCTTGATTATATTGATTTTATTATATTTGATTTTTTCATAATAAACATCTTTTTAATAACATAATATTATAATGTTGAATTATAATTTATCTAATGCTGCTCAGAGTAATTTTGAATTGAACTAAAATTAAATTACTTTTATTTAGGAAAATATATTTACATATTTTTAGATTTCTATTTGGAGTAATTCAGGATTCTGCATTTTGGGTTGTTTTCATCAGTATGATATTTAAGTAAAGAAATTTTCATATTCTATGTCAGCTGTGCGTCCCTCATGATCCATTTGTGGATTTTTCTGGGTATATCACATACATATTTTAGCAAGAACAGTATTAATCTCTCTTCTTTTTCAAAGTACCAGCGTTCTTTACTAAACTCACTACCCACTGCTTTCTGTAGTCTCTGTTTATTTGAAGACAAGTAAATACTAAATGTTTAACTATGAAAGGAGATTAACACTCTTAAGGGATTTGGAGCATGGAGTGAATATATTTGGGTGCTTAGTTTTACCTCTCTACTCATTAGACAAGCAAACATATAAAAACTGGAAGAAAATTATATCTAGTTCCTTTTCCTATATTTTCCCTTGGGAATGAGAGTTTCACTGGAGCTTGCAACAGCACTGGCATGCTCTTGAGTCCTGCTTAATGTATGGGAAGGCATATTTTCATGATTTCTCTGAGAAAGGGAGAAAGATGCATACTGCCATCTTTCTAACACCCAAATCACACACATGGAGTCACCTTATCTCAGGGAAATTTCCACCATGACAGAACAAAGGGGACTAAAAATTTAATGGAAAACTAGGGGCTAAAATATCCAGCAATTTAGAGCCTGATCTCAATGCCTTCAATTACAATTCAAAGTACACAGAAAGCAGTTCAGAATGCAAGATGTGGACTTAATGTATTCTATTCAACTCACTGCCAGAAATAAATTGTTGCAGTGTGTGTTAATCAAAGCATCCAGGGTGACTCAAGGATGCACTGGAGCAGAAGGCATCACAGTAGTTTGTTTAGGCATCAGAAAAACAACCCTAGCCATATTTTCAAGGCCAGGGAGTTGAATCACATTTTGTAAAAATCCAATGAAAACCTAAACTTTATTGTTGAGTATTTAAAATTATTTTAGGATTGAGACTTTTCTAACAATAAAGTTTTAAATAATATAACAAATAACTTGTTCCCAATAGGAATACATGTAGCAGAGGTGAATAAAAATATTCACGTTTTTCTCTTTGGTGGAGGCACAAATTACTGAGGTTCTGAAATAAACAGAGGTGTGGTTATTGAATAAGAACACACTTATACTAAACATAAACATATAAACAATTATAAAACATTTTATATTATATATTATAAATTATAAAAAATAAACAGTATTATTAATAAGTAATATAAAATAGGTAACATTAATGTTCTTATGCAAATATCTGAGATCATTTACATACACTAAAAAATATTTCTAAAAATACCATTAAAAATTGGAAAGCCATCTGAATGATATTTATACAGGATGGTCACCATTGACTATGGTAGGGTAAATTCCTTTGCCATTTTTGGTTATCACATTCAAACCTTTAATAGTAATTGAATCTAAAGTGATTTTCTGTTAATGAAATATGAGACCTTAGATAAATTATAATTTCCCTCGGAATATATGGAAACTTGGAGAATTATTTCTGAAAGGGTGGTGGTGACTTAGGTACAAAGTACCAAGCAACCCCCACGTGCAAAAGAAACATCAATCAGGCACCAAGGGAACTGCCTGTCAATCATCAGGGTCTCCTGGCCAATCCTGGATCTCAGCCACTTCCCCCAACCAACTTCAGTGGGATAAGGAACTCTAAAAACCCCTTTTCCTGTCCGGATCCCTTCCCTTCCTGTTGTAAGCCCCATAAAATTCCAGTCCAGTAGAGCCCCTATGCGGTTTCTCCTCAAACCCTCTTCCTTTCCGCTCTGATAGAGTTCCACCTGGGAGTGGAATCTCAATAAAGCCTCATTCAGCAGCCTCTTTAGATTTGCCTCCTTTTTGTTGCTGCTGTTGCCTGACATTAAAATTTCCATGATTAATTTTATATATTTGCCAATTTTACATTTAGGCCGAGATCTAAAGCATTCAATATTTCTAAATTTTACACTTTTATTAGAGATTGCTAGGTTAAACCCTAATTAGAAAAAATGTTTTAGGTGAAAGATAATTGTTTATGATCTGACTCTTCTCCTATAAGATTGTGCTAGAAAAGCCCTGGGCAAACTTTCATAATGTATCAATTTAATAATAAAATTTCCAATAATCAACTTTATTTGTTCATTAATCATTACATTTCTTCATTTTATATGTGGAATAATGGATTAAAATTCTACTATTGCTACTGATATTTTGATATATACAATGTAAACTCCCCTCAATATCATAAAGTCTATATATAACAAACAAAAATCTATCATCATAGTGAGTGGAGAAAAACGGAAAACATTTTCTCTAAAATCAAGAACAAGACAAGTATGTCCACTCTCACCTTTCTTATTCAATATTGTTCTTGAAACTCTAGCAGAGCAATCAGGCAAGAGAAGGAAATTAAAGGAACACCAATAGGAAAAGCGGTAGTCAAGTTATTTCTGTTTGTTTATTACATAATACTATACTTCAAAGACTCAACAAACACCACCAGAATACTGTATCTAGGTGGATTTATCTGTCATCTTATAAATAAACTAAGAAAAGTTTCAGTGTACAAGATTAACATAGAAAAATCAATAGCTTTTCTATACTCCAATAAGGATTCTGCTGAGAAAGAATTCAGGGAAACAATTCCATTCACAATAGACTCAAAAACCTAAAATCCTTGGAATAAATCTAACAAAGAAGGTGAAAGAACTGTGCAGTGAATATTATCACTGAAGAAAACAAATTGAAGGAGACTTTAGAATATGGCAATACTTCCCATGTTCCTGGATTGGCAGAATTAATATTTTCAAAATGGCATGTTCCCAAAAGCTATATACAGATTTATCATAATCCCCATCAAAATTCCACAGCTATTCTTCACAGAAGCATAAAAAACAATCTTAAATTTCATATGGCAAAATAAAAGAACTAGAATAGCCAAAGCAATTCTAAGCAGTAAGAGTAATGCTTAGGACGTCACAATAACTGATCTGAAATTATACTTTATTATGCTATATTATACTATACAAAGACAACATGGTATTGGCATGAAAACAGTCATGAAATAGAATAGAATACAGAGAGATAAATCCACGTAGATACAGTCATCTGATTCTTGACAAAGATGCCAAAAATATTAAGTGGATGAAAAGAGAGCCTTTTTAACAAATTGTGCTAGGAAAACCCATAGGAGAAGGAAACTAGATCCCAATCTTTCACCTTACACAAAAGTCAATTCAAAGTGAATCAAAGATCTAGGAGTTAATACTCTAATTGCTAGGAACAAAAACAAAAACAAAAAGCTCACACCTTAAGAGTCAATTCTACAATATATTAGTGCATACAAGTATTGAATTCCTTAACAAGACTTCTAAAGTTCAAGAAATAAAGCCAAGAATCAATAAGTGGTATGGCATCTAATTAAAAATTTGTTTCACAGCAAAAGAAACAAGAATGTTCAGAGAATATACAAAAATGGGAGAAAATCTTTGGCAACTCCTCCTCTGATGGGATATTTATGTGAAGAATATATAAAGGACTCAAAATCTTAACACCAGAAAAACAAATAACCTAATAAATAAACAGTCAAATTAACTATATGGATATTTATCAAGAAAGAAAGAAAAAGGAAAAGAGAGAAAGAAATAAAAGTGGCTAGAAAATGTATGAAAAAAAATGTTCAACATTCCTAGCAAACTGGGAAATGCAAATCAAAATTATACTGAGAGTTTACCTCACTCCAATTAGAATGTCAATCCAGAATAGAAATAATAATAAATGCTGTCTAGGATATGTAGGAAAAGGTACACTCTTGGTAGACTGTAAATTAGTAGGACTAATTTGGAAAGCAGGATCAAGATTCCTCAAAAGACCACATATGATACAAACATAAAACCTAGCTATCCCACTCCTTACATATTTATACAAAAGAACTAAAAGCAACATACTACAGTGATATATACATACCAATGTTTATAGCAAGACAATTCACAATAGTTGAGCTATGAAAGCAGTTCAGGTGCCCATCAATAGACATGAATAAAGAAAATGTGTTGTCTATTCACAAAGGAGTTTTAATCAGCCAGAAAGAAGAATGAAATTATGTCATTTTCTGGTAAATGGATGAAACTGAAGAACATTATACTAAGGGACTCAGGAAATCAAATATCAAATGTTTTCTCTCTCATATGGAAGCTAAAAAAAGAGGATAAAAAGAGGATCTCATAAAAGCAGTAAGGAGATCAACAGAATAAAACATAGAGTATAAAAAGTTCTTGAGAATATAATTGTGCAAAACACCAAAACAGGAATAAAAAATGATTATTTACAAATTTATTATTATTATTATTTATAAATTATTTTTAAATTTATTTATAAATGATTATTTATAAATCATTTATAAATTTATTGATGGATCATCAGAAATAAATTTTCTAAAATGGGAATTAAATAAATTTAAATTAACACATCTCAATGTCTGAAAGTCAAATCTTTGTTCTGCATAGAGTATATTAAAGAAGAAAAATTATTGAAAATTACTGTAATTAGCCAACTGTGATTCATAGTGTTTTTACAATTTTTGAAGTTATCCCTCTAGTTACTTGAGGTTAATTAAATTGCAAGAAATTTTCTATTAAAGATAGAATGAAATAGACTTTTTGAAAGAAGGCTCACCATTGTATTTTGTCAAAATTGAAGTTTTCCAACACAGAAAAGAAAATATTTTTTTTAAATGAAAGCATTTTAAATATTAAAACACCTCTATCACTGAAAGAAAAATAATAGATGTCCCTCTACATGTTTCAATTTTTGTGCATGATGCATTTTATAAAATAATTGTTTTACTTTTTCTGCTAATAATTGATACTCACGGACTAAACTGATAATCTGTCCACTACTAAATATTGTACTCATTGTATTAAGCAAATATTGAGAATGCTGTTAAATTTTTTGTAGAGTCTACACAGGAAACCCACTGGTAACTTTTCTTATTAAAACACTTTCATCTTTTACTTACATACCCAGATATCCCTCTACAAAATGTGCTAAAAATATTTCAATAACCTTTGCAAAAAATATTCTTTGATCACGGTTATCTTTACTTACCTACATTATTAATTATTACAATATAATTACATCAAAACCATTTACACTTTCAATTTCAAATTGTATTACTTCATAATTAAACCATAAGGAGGATAAGGTAATTAATTTTCAAAGAAACAATTTCAGTGCATAAAGTTAAGTATCAATTAATATGCATATTAAATTGCCATTAGATTTTTTAAAAATTAATTTGTTCTCAATCTTTCAGAGCAGTAGAAATTTCATCAGTGTTGTTTCAATGTCAAGTAATTCACAAGTAAAACACAAAGTGAATTTAATTACAATAATCACTAAGAGTATAATTATGATTCTATTTAACATTTCTTATTTGAGTCTTTCTTCTTAATTTTTAAGCTATAATCACAAACATCCTTAAATATACTGATTTTTCTAAATATAAAATAGTGCTTTAAAATCTATTATTTAGGGGGATATGTAGGATGTACATCTCATTTTTCAGAAAAAATACAGTCTGTGGTGTCCGAATAGTATAGCCAATTTATAGTATAGCCAGTGATATTAATAAAAACACAGAATAGTATGTCTCCTAAAGGACAGACTGCTAACCAATTTACCCAAATTTCCCCTAAATGTTATATAATATAAAATATGCTTTCTAATGTCAATAGCAATGTAGACAAAACTAACAACTGCAATATCCTCTCCTCTTTATAGTTCCTATGAAAACTTATATTAGCATTAGCTATCTTGCTAAACATACTTTCCATATATTGTAAAGTCCATTATTTACTTAAATATGGATTAAGAGTAGTGTTTTCTTTCCTTTTAGTCTAAGGTAAAATTGATTACATTTCAAACCATCTTTAGTTTCTATGTAGCTGATAAAGTTATTTTTATATGCTTTAATGTAGCATGACAAATGCAAAACAAAAAAGTGGTTATTCTAATAGTCATTAGAATTGTTGAGAAATATTTATTATGATTTTTAATATGTTTTAATAAAAATCATTCACTATGAAAATAACATTTTCTAGATTGGGGAATAGAAATATAACTTTCATTTTTTAAAGATATATAGAGGATAAAAATCATTGTTTGAATACTAACAGAGAAAAATTCAATCCACATTTATTGCTGGATATTTGAAGTTTCCATGTGGTCTATACTAAAAGAATTAATCAAATTTTGGTGTACAGTGGTTTATAACACCTAGAAAAATCTAGTTTTTTCAATTTTCAAAAAATTGTTCAATATAGAGTTTCCAAAACAATTTTTCTATTTCAGATTCTTTTCTTTTTCATCTCCTCTATTAACTTTAATCACATTTTCAACATGCAGCCAAGAATGAAGCTTTGACAGAAAGCCATAAGTTTACACAGTCAAGCACTGTCAGTTTTCTGCAGTCACAACACTGAGATAAGATGAGAGAGTTAGATATTTTCTTTCTTGTACCCTTCTTGACTTAAAAGCAATGAAAACTATTACAAAGATTTGGCCATACCTCAAACTCATTTTCCATAAATCTCTTGAAATTATTGCATTTACTTTTGCTTGGTGTATGGCAAACAAAATCAACTTAGTTCTTCAATTCAATTTCTAAATGCAGAATTTTAAGAATCATAATGATGACAAAATTGGTACATTTCATCATAATGCACCTGCTTATGAGAACAGACGTGAACATTAAAAAGAATTCACATTTAACACGGATCATTTGCCACATGGACAGACACTTCTGGTTCATTCAGAGCCAGAATGCTTATATGGTTCCAGAGGAACTCCTTGGCAGAATTTGCTGATTACTCATTAAACAGTTGAACATGTATAGACATTATTTATCTTATAAAGCTTATCCACAGAAAAACAGACACAAAAATGAGGTAAATACTATGGGCAAGATTGTGATTCTTGGAAAAAGGCTAAAAGCCAAAATATATGTTTGGTAAGCTTTTCCTCCTAAGCATGTTTCAAAAGCTAAAAATACTAAGAGCTATAAGGCCACAAAGCTTAACACACATGCGTCTTGTCCTCCAGGAAAATGCAGGACACTCTGCTGCACTGCAAAATCTGATCTTTCCCAATAGGCAGTGCCAGCAACACTGCAGCTATCTTTGTCACAGTGGAGACAATACTTTGATCATTCCTTCTTTTAAATGTGATCTTTGTTCCAAGGCCAGCTGTTTGTTTACATTACGCATGGAATGACACTTTATGGATCCTTAAGTCTCTTACTACCTGCCTTTAAGCTACAGTAATTAACATCAACCCTCTATGAGAATGAGTTGAATTATCTTTCTAAGAAGTCTGTAGTTATAGTTCTCTCAGCTAATCAGAATTTGATCAGAAAACAAATCAAATTCTGACAAAGGGTAAATTCATCCCATTTTCCCCCTCTTCTTCCCCATTCAAATGATCATATTTAGGCACTTAAAACAGGAATGGTATAGCACTCTTCTATTGGCCATTCAGTCAGGCTCCAGCTGCAGTTTCTCTGTGTGCCTCTGTAAAATGCCACTGAAGGTATTCTAAGCTTGAAGCAGAGGCTAAATTTTGGTGGGAGTATTTTGTGGAGGAGTCAATATCTTCTCTTTCATTTGTCAATGTTGTGGTTCAAGTTCTTAAAAAGGTTAGAATTTTGCTAGTCCTTTCTCCATCTCAGCATATTGCTCTTTAAGCCTCTCCATGGTTCTTCTGTGTTTTTCATCCACCTCAGCGTGACAGTGGGGTTGTTCTTTCATGAAATCCTCCCACTGGAGTTGATGCTGTTTCTCAGTAGCTATTAAGTGGTCATGATACGTCTTTCTTCATTCCTGTTCCCTCTGCTAGAGTCTACAGATGGAGTCATTAGATGCTTGCAATCTCTGGAGAACTTCTTTCAAGTTGTCCTGCATCATTTGTCTGCATTTGGGAAGAGTATGTTCATTTGTTTCATGGATCATAGTCTTCCAGTTTTCAAGAACACACATTCTTCAGCAAAGACCAAGTTAATAATTTGAAGAAAAATGTGATCTTAGCAAAGACCACGTTTTTCTTCAAATTATTTTACAAAATAATAACGAGTTTCACCTTCTATAACTGGTCTGTGATCCAAAAGCCTTGAATGAATTTCTCCAAGATCCTTGATAATGATAGTGTTGAGCCCGGGGTCCCCAGCAAGTCCCTTTTCTTGCTGCTGCCGCTACCAGGAACAACCTCACAACCCACAGGGGTCTCTGTCCCTCCTCCACTCATCCCGACTGGCCACTATTTCAGATTCTTAAGAACAAAATGCTCTTTCATGGTCAGACTGTGGAGTGACATCAATTACTTGGAGCACAGAATTTGTTTTCTGAATATTAGTTAGGAGACCAAAACTTTCCAGAGCAATGAATATCAGAAAAGTTTAGGGGATTCACAGAGAAAAAGGGTTTGTGGCCTGGTCAAGAATCCTAAGGAAACCTCAAACTGACTAAGAAAAAACACCAAATATTTATGTATCAATCCCCAAATAATTAAATTATTTCTTGACTATCAAGGCAAGATTTTTTTGTAAAGAGTAACAATAGGTGTTCCTTAGCAGAAACAGACAAAGAGAATAAAAGAAATAGTTTTATTTTTCCTAATCTGCTTTTCATTAGCCAAACATCCAGGCCCATTGCAAAATTAATCAATAATGTGGGATTCTGGATAGATAATTATGCAGAAGAGGTGAAGAGGCTGAGTAGCAAAGCATGTGATGTACCATGGTTCAGCAACAGTGCCTTCTCTATACAGGAAGGGCTACTTCAAAGAGATGATTAAAGCACTATTATAAGACAGCTACCTATATTTTAATTTTAAACTTTCTTTCTCATTTGCTGATGACCAATGTCCTCTATTCTTAGTTCCATCCTCATATTTTAGTCTCACAGCCTTGCCTTTTTATAATTTAAAAAATGGAAAAGAATCAAAGCAGTGGCAGTTAGCACAACACATTGCAAAAATAAAACACCATACTTAGAGTGAAATCTCAGAATAGCAATTGAAATTCTAGGGGAGTTTAGGGCAAGAGATATCCTAAAGTTAACCCAACTTAAAAATTGTTCACCAAGATAGAGGGATAGATATGGGCAGGGCACTAATTTGAGTAAAAAATCTAAAGTGAGTTATGGAGATCGTTTTTGGACATATCAACTTTGGGCTTAATCCAAGTAGAAAACAATCTATATTGTCATAAAACAATGAGAACCATTCAAGGGAGCATGGGTAGCCCGGGGAGGAAATTCAGTGAAGAGAAAAGTGCAATATCTTCAGCTGATGCTGACCTAGACAATCCCTTAGCTTTTTTCAAATCACTTTCTTCACATGGAAAATGAAATAATTATACTATCAACAAACTAATCTTATTATATATCTAACAATTTATTTTAAATATTAAATGATAAGATAGATACAATTAATTTATGGGTGCCAATTTTGTATCTTGCTATTTTGCTGAATTGATTTGTGAGTTTGTCAGAGAGTGACAAACTGGCTTAACCTATTACCAATTTACTAGTAATAACAGAAAATAGACACAGATGGAGTGGTCTGTAAACAAGGAGCCCAGAAAAGAATCCCAGACACACAAGGTGAACTGGATCATTCAGTGGAAAGGCCACATTTCAGCAGTTCAGGTGTCTATGGGGAGGCTGGCCACACTGCAGATGGCCAGGTGAGTGTTGGATTCTGTCACACGGGTCTCAGCTCACTTGCCAGAGTCTGCCAAGGTTTTGTAAAACTGCATGCACCTCCCTGCCCCATGAACACCTGGCCCAGCTTGGGCAAGAAGACAGAGTGCTTGTCACATGGGGTGAAGAAATTGAATGGTAAGAAAGAATGTACTCCTTTAGTCCCGGTTGTGGGAGGGTGCCACACTATGAATGCCCCAGGCCTGTCTTCCAAGTCCACACCATTGTACACAATTAGTAAAACAAGCTTTGTGTATGATGTTTAGATGAGGAGAGAGATGGGACAGCAGCAATTCCTGAAATAGCCCCCAAAGTATTCATATAAATAGAAACACCCCTTCTTTTGATGTTGTTTTTGTTGTTGTTCTTTTAATGATTTCTAACATTATGTGGTGTCCTTGTGAGCCAAGCAGAGCCCAAGGCATGAGGACAACTGACCACAAAACAACCCATGGGTGCCTACCTTGTTTACCATCAGCATGACTTGAAAGCAGTATGTATTTAGATATCTTTTCATGTCAGTGAATTTTAAATTTCCCTGGTAATCTCTTTCCTTCTTTCTGAACTTGTGCATACAGCATGTGACCATTCCTGCAGTTGTACTCTGGATCATGAAGTATTAATAACCTAGCTTTTTGCTTTATCCATTTAGGTGCAAATCATAGCCCAAATCATAATTTCCAGTAAGTATCTGTTTTCCTCAAACCATTTTCTGATGCTCTGAGAGTTTAGATTATGTAAGAATCTAGGTTTTAAATTCAACAGACTCCTGTCTTTCCTGAAATTGCTAGAATTTGGCTGGTCATTACACAAGAATGGCAATGTGCTTGTTTAGGTTTGGGAAACTTTTACAGAAAAAAACTGTCATAATAATAAAAATTGTTAATTGCTTTCAGGAATCTTGACCTTTCAGGACAACTAAATCAGATATAAACATATACCCCAGATTGCCGGGACCTCCAGGAGGAGCCTGGTATACAAAGGTGTCTGCAAGCAGGGAGGCAGTTCTCACTGTGAAATCCCCACCCCAACTGTCTGCAATTTATAATTCTATTTTTTTAAAAATTTTTTCAGTGGTGGTGATACATCCCAGGGCATTGCACATAGCAGCATCTCTACTACTGAGCTACATGCCCAGCCCCTGCAGATGGGGTTTATAAAGAGTAGGCCACTCTCTACTGCCAGGGTCTCAAGCCCACCTTATAAATGAAGAGGCTAAGGCACACAGCCAGGGTCCTATCCCCTTAGCCAGCTGCTGACTTAATCTGGTTTTGGACTTGGGCCTCTTTCTTCTAGCACAATGGCTGACCGACTGCCACTGGATTAGGAGTTCTCCTCTGAACTGCAAATGCTGTCATTGTGTACAGGGAGAATTACTTATTTCATTGTCAAGTTTTTGAAAAAAGAAAAGACTCAGTCTCCTTCATTTCCCATGCAGCCACATTGAATAGCTGTGGCTTCACATTCAGCCATTCTGGGCAGTGGCATGAACACTGTGTTGTGGATAATCTGCTCAGTCTGTGCTGGTTTCTGTTTCCCTGGGGTTTTTGTTTCCACAGGGTGGTGTGCTGTGGGGCAATGTTGAGAGTGCAGGCAGCCTACTTGAGAAGGTTTCTGCTGAAATATAGTGCTGGAACAAATCCTTAATGATCATTCCTACAAAGGATGATTAGGCAGAGAAGTTGCATCAAGCACATACTGATGGGCTTTGGGGAAAGCATAGATCCTTCAGAAGTTATTGCTTTTTCTGTAATTTATGTCTTATATATTTTATAATGAATATATTTTATTTATTATTATATTATAAATATATAGTAGGGACTAGGGATGTAGCTCAGTATATAGTATTTGCCTAGCACATGTGAGGCTGTGGGTTCAATCCCTAGCATTGCAAAAATAAATAAAAATAACAAATATTATTATAAATATATACTCTTACAATTTATATATAATTTATTATATAAATGTGAAATATTTTCACAGACATGATACATTACACATTTATATAATTAAATATTTATATAAAATACTTCACACCATTTTATGTTAATTTCCTTCTCATTTTAAATTCTGAGTTAAATCAGCACATTCATGTAAATAATTTGGGCATTTGTGGTATGGCAAAAGCTTCTTCACTTGTCAGAGTGAACCAGACCAAGGTGGGTTTTTTTGTGTGTGTGTTGGGGGGAATATCGTATATAAATGTACCTGGAGAAATAGATCTTCTTATTTCTTTTTGCTATAGTAAATAAATGATATACTTAGTTAGCAGTATGTATTTAGATATATTTTCATGACAGTATATTTTAAATTTCCCTGGTAATCTCTTTCCCTCTTTCTGAACTTGTGCATACAGCATGTGACCATTCCTGTTGTGACTGGCATTTCCAATGTGCCCACAGACAGTGCTATACTGATTTCCCTAGCCATGTGCCTTGGGACCTAAGAATGAATTCCTCTAGGACAGATTCTGAAGAGTAAAACATACTAAGGCACACTGCTTACCTTTTTTATATTTATTCTTTAGTTGTAGTTGGACACAATATCTTTAATTTATTTATTTATTATTATGTGGTGCTGAGGATTGAACCCAGGGCCTTGCCTGTGCTAGGCAAGCACTCTACTGCTGAGCCCCAGCCCACACAGTTCACCTTTGTACATGGTAGTCCTTATCCACAGCTTTGCTTTCTAAGGTTTCATTACCCTCAGTCAGCTACAGTCTGAAAATATGAAATGGAAAATCCCAGAAATAATTCATAAGTTTTAAGCTATGTGCCATTCTGAGAAGCATGATGAAATCTCATGCCGACCTGCTCCATCACCTGGAGGATGAATCATTTCTCTGTCCAGCATATCCATACTATATATGCTACCCACCCATTAGTCACTTTAGTTAGCTGTCTTGATTATTGCATTGAATGTCATGGTGTCACAGTGCTTATGTTCAAGTAACCTGATTTTACTCAGTAAGAGCCCCATGGCATAAGAGAAGTGTTATTGGTGATTCATATTTGCCAAATAGAAGTGTGTCTTTTTTAAGTGAGTTTTTAAATATAGACAAAGCAAGAAACCACATTCACATAAATTTTATTATAGTATGTTGTTATGTTCTTTTTTATTATTAGTTATTATTTTTAATCTTTTACTGTGCCCATTTATAAATAAATTTTATCACAGTATGTGTATAAAGGAAAAAACAGAATATATAGTTTGTGGTGATATCAGTGGTGTATCAAATGAGGATGTGTACACAGTATATGTATGTGCATAATTTTAAAATAAATTCCTAGAACTTTTCCTAAAGCCCTTGCACCATTGTGTACTATACCACCTATAACATCATGGGTCTGGTCACTGCACATATTTGCCATATTTGTGGTGGTTAGTCTTTATAAGTTTAGCTATTCTCTGGATATATTTCTCACAGATAAAGGGAAACTACTGTAATTAATACAGACAACAACCCACCACAACATAAGAAAACATGGTTCTCTTTATCTTCCATAAGTTGATTTTCAAATTCATTAATTTTGCCACTTTGAAGGATGAAATAATGTTATCTAACCTGCTTTATTCTCCATTTCCCCATTATTGGTGAGGCTGAGCCTACGAATGAGAAGTTCTTGTCACTGATTGCTGGCATTTATCACTTACCTCATTGTATTCTCTGTCAATTTTCCCTTTATGTTGTTTCTTAATGATTTTATTTTTTTAAACAAAATTCACATTTTATTTAGATTGAAATAAACTATACAAAATTGATTTTCTTCACCAAAAATAACAGCAATATTTTCTGTATTATTTCTAGATAAACCGCGAAATATTTATTTTATAGGTTTTCCAGGTTTTGCTTATAAATCAAGACGAGGCAGTAGATATAGTCATGGAAAAAGAAAACAGACAAGTTGCCCATATCCACAGCCTCTGATTCTGTCTTGACTGTGAAGCAGAAGTGTTCACCATTTACCTGCTAAAATGAAGGTGTAGGCTTATGAAGACAGGCTCAACAAAGGAATGTAAACAGCAACAACCAGATGTGGAACAACTACGGCAAGCTCTTCCACTCAAATTTTAACTGTAACTTGTTCTTTAAGTTCTTTTGATAAAGACAAAATCTATACTGAAATCTGTTTGGTGAGCTCACAACTCTGGTTAATTCCCTTAATTGTCCATTACAGATTTTAACACACTTAAAACTCCTAATAGTCAAAGGTCAACAGTAGGCTTCATTGTAACATTTCATAAGATGCATTCTTTTCTTATACCTCCTCAAAATTTATTCCTTCAAAATTGTTAATAATACCTGACAACTGGATCCATGGTAATAATACATTTTATAACCTAAAAGAGTTAACTAAAACAATTTCAGAGTGTTACTAGCAGAGGTCACACAGAGGTGAAATGTGGTACTTCCAATGCAGTCTTCTGGAAGAACAGACAATTTTTCAAAGCATGAGAGCTCAGACAGGTGCCATGTACATAGGCAGATTACCAATGGCTAATGTATTCATGAGGCCTGTAGGCAAAGATATTCAGTGATAAGTGACCTACATATACCTTACGGCTTTTCTTCCAAATATCAAATATAAGAGAAAGCTCATTTAAAAAGTCTTTTAGGTATTTTCAACAGTTTCTGAATTATCTGTAGGAAGCTCTGACTTAGTTGTATATAGTTTGATATATGTGTCTACCATTAAATCCAGATCATGTTTTATATCAAAATTTATGTTAAGCAAAGCCAAGTTACTTGACCTTTGGTCTGTCAAAGTGTTCCTCAAGTATGCTTTAAGAAGCTTTCGTCCATTTTCATAGCATTCACTCTCAACCTTCATTACAGGAAGAATACACAGGACCTTCAGCAAAGCATATACATTAGGAAAAAACTTGATATCAGGCAAATGAAGGGCTTCATAAATGGTGGATGGAAACTCTATATCTTTCCCTCGATGTTTCCATTTGATTCTCCAACAGTGTAGCTCAGCTAAAAGTATGTCGGGATTAGGCAAGTCACTTCTGTACATGTCAGCATGGTGCTCCTCTGATGTATTAAATTTGAGATGTCCTATGACTGACGGTACAAGAAATAAGCATTTAAGAGCTTTGAGGTGCTGTTCTGAAAATATATCTTTAAGTTCCTGAATGATGTGTTCCACTGTTGGAACACTTAGGGTTTCTTTATAGTAAATTTCAGAGGTTAGCTGAGATTCCAGGTTACCCTGCTGAGCCCTACGAAATTTCCCAGGAAGTTTCATCTGAATATCAAGTTTGGTTGCCAAATTTGTTGCTTCCTCAAACCAAAACTCATGATAAACTTCAATATTTTCCATTACTTCATTGAGTGCAGTTAAGCTACTGGCAGCAAAGAAGACATCAGAAGCTTGTCCCTGGAGATTTTTCCCAAAGGCTCTTGTAAAAGATAAGACATTTTTAAGAACAACAATGGTAACAATGAAATCAAAATCTGTTACTGCACTACAGAGTACAAATGCTCGACCAGTTATACAATTATTCCATCTAATATTTGTGTCACTATTTATACCATCTAAACATAAAACAAGTGCTTGCAGGAGATCCACCAAAATTTCAAAAGCATCATGCCTGCCTGTCCACTGAGAATGGCAAATTTCCTTCAGTTCTTTACCTCTTTCTTCACTGTTCTGAAAAAGAACAGAAATTACATTGTCAAGTTCCAATAGCAGTTGTGGTGATCAATGGAAAAAAGAACAAACTTCTTCAATTGTTCCTAATGCAACAGACACCCCCATCACAGGCACTGATTTTGCCAACCACATCTATAAGGCACAGGAAGAGCAGAGTGTGTAGACAGCTTGAGGGTATTTCTCTAAAAGTCTGGAAGCAACAACTTTCATTTTGGAAGAGAATCCGCTAGACACAATGTAAGCCTGGCCACGACAATACTCCATATTTAGTCCCCACTTCTCAGTTATGGTAGTGTGAAATTTCACAGCCAAAATTTCATAAGGCAGGAAGCCCACAAATTCCTCTCTCAAGTTATGAGACTCATCTACAAACCTCACCAAAACGGGAAGGTGCTCTTCCCCTGCTATGTCCACCACATCTTCAGTGATAATGGAAAAGAAGTGCGAGTCTCTAACTTCCCTGAGGGTTTCTTCCTGGATGCAACTCTCACAGATCTCCAGCATCTGTTTCTGTTGTGTTTTTGAACAGAACAATGTGTTAACTGCTGTGGTCTCAAAGCGTTTTCTCAGGACCTCTTCACCAGAATTTATCCGGCACTCCAACAGGGCCTGAAAGTTATCAGGAGTGAAGAGACCTTCTGGGATTTCATCAGCCTCATGCCCGTCCAGAGGTATATTTTGTTTTCCCATAAGAATCAAAATTTCAAATAAAGATTTTAAGTACTCTTTGTTTTCCTTCTCTTCAAGGGTTAAAGGCAAAATATCTTCATCCTGTTCATCACCCCCTTCTTCTGCACTGGGGGTCTGAGCATTGCTATTGCTTATTTCTTTATGTTTTTGTTCCTGTTCGGAAGTTTCATCAATTTTTTTCTGTTTCAGTGTCCTGATTTCATCTTCACTCAATTCTTTTATTCGTTTTCTGTGTCTACTATGTGGATTGTTCAAATGACTAGTAAGATCAAATATTGTTGATATTGCATTATCTCGAAATACTGTCCTATAAGGACTAGTTCTACAGATCATAGAGGTCTCGAAGTGTTTGGCACATAATCGATAATGTTTATTTAGTTGATCAGGTGTTTTATCTTCCAAGTCAGCTCTTCTACAATTCTCCACCCACTTCTGGCATCTGGCCGGATCCCGCGGGAACCTGAAGAAGGCCAGGTCCGACTGCGTGCTCTTCCACGTGCAGTTGCGGGCAGCACAGAAGTTCGGCATCCTCGCCCGCCTGCCGCCTGCCGGCCGGCCCAGCCCTCCCCTCCCGCCTCTTCAGGGCAGCCACCTGCCCCTCTGGGCTGGGGAGGGGAGCCAGGCTCTGGAGGGCCAGCACGTGGCGAGGGGCGCGCGCGCGAGGAGCCTTAATGATTTTAAATAATTATTCCTATCTTATTTCTTAGTCATATAGAAATTAAACTCTTTTATTATTTATAAATAATTTATGGGTTTTCTTATTATACCTCATTAAAAGAACACCCCAATTTCCTTGAAATATCCTGATGGTGTTTTGGTTAGAATTTTAATGAATATTACTTAAATTTGGTGAAAACATGAAATTTAAATTGAATTTTCCTATCAAGAACCACTTCATGTTTTAAGGCATTGTGATTTTCCTAATAATGTATTATGAGATATTTCAAATATATGAAAACAGAAGGAATTTTATAGAGAACATCCATGTACCTGCCACACACGTCCTAACATTTACATTTTACTCCGCTAGCTTTCTTGCTTCTCGTTTTCACCTACTCCTCCATCCATACCATCAGTCCATCTTATTTTTCATTCATTTCACAACATGTTGCAATTATTTTACACTTACCCTAAAATAGTTCAGGATAGATATCATTAAGGAGTTTTATATTTGTTTCCTATTCCCATTTCTACTTGTTTAGTTCAAGTTTACATACAATGTAATATACAGTTTTCAATATCACCAATAAGAGCTTACAGGCCTCTACAGTAAACCCCTATCCCAGTACAGAACATTGGCATGCTAGAAAATTTAGCCATAGAACTTCCCAGTCACTCATCTTTCCATGCACCCACCGTACTGTTTATTTTTTTTCTTCATGGATGAGTTTTACCTATTCTCGAACTTACGGAAATGAATGCTTGCAGCCCATAGCTGTGTAAGCCTGCTTCCTTCAGTTAGCATGATGTTTTTGAGATTCATCTACACTGTAGGTGTGGCAGTGGGTTATTGCTGTTCATTGCCAAGTAGTTTCCATCTTGTAAACTTACCAGTGGGTTTATCCAACCTCCCATGGATGAATACCTAAGCACATTACAGTCTTGGCTAGTGAATACAGCTGCTATGGATATTTTCTTACAAGATTTTTTGTGGACATGTGTTTTCATTTCTTCTAATGTTACCTAGGCATAGAATTATTGGGTTATGTGCATGATTTTTAAGGAAATTCTTAGATCTCTACCTAAAGTCCTCATACCACACTAGGTGCTTCTACCAACAGCATTGAAAGCTCTGGTCCCTGCACATATTTGCTAACATTTCAGGTGGTCAGTCTCTTTAAGTTTAGCTACTCTCTTGGATGGTGGTCCAAGTGATCTTTTAGATTGTTCTATCATCTTGTAAAAGTAATATTTATTAGTAATTTTTCATGTTCAAATTCAGGTCAAACATATCTAATGTGAAAATTCAAAATCTGAAATAAGATCCAAAACTCTTCAAGCCTCATGTCAATACTCAAAAAGTTTAAGAATTTGGAGCATTTTTTTAATTTTCAAATTAGATAAAATTTATAGGCTCAACCTATAAAGTCTAGGCAAACATTCCAAAATCCAAAAAATCTTTCAAAGTCTGAAACACTTCAGTGGTAAGCACTTTGAATAAGGGATCTCAACAAGACTATAAAGTTTCTTCTGAACACCATTCTGGCTGCATTTCCCTGCCCCCAAACAGTTATTTGGGCTTTTTAAAGGTTTTATTGCTTCCTTATTTTTGTTGTATTATTTTTTCATTTAAAAATTGTTCTAATTAGTTATATATGACAGTAGAATACATTTTGACACATTATATACAAATGGTGCACAACTTCTCATTCCTCTGGCTGTACATGGTACAATTCTTTTCAATACTTTTTGCCTTGAATTCAGTTTTGAATAAATAACTATACCTACTTTCTTTTCATTTTCATTTGCCAGGAATTTATTTTACTATCTTGTCCTACTTAAAAAAACAAAAACTCAAACAAAATCACGTTTTACATCCTGTATATGTAGGTCTCTGATTATAGCATGTAACTATATTTTTGGCAGGTGTTGGAGAGGAGTATTTTCCAATGTAAAGTTCCACATAGGACATGGTCATTTTATCTAATACTTAGTGTTCAAATCTGTATACCAGTGCTGCTTTTAATTACAAATTTACTGCCTACAGACACAGGTTACCTCTTGTCACTAATACAGACCATCTCACAGTGGGCCTCTGTCCCACACCCTCCTGTCCCTGAAAGTAAGCATCCACCCAGGACATAGTTCCCGGGTAAATTGCAGGTGGCACCTCCCTTCTCACTAGGAATAGCCAGATTGCTCTCCACAGAGGCTGAGGGACTCAAGAGTCCTGCAGCAATGAGTGAATTATCATTTTCCATGCCTCTTTCTAGAACATAATATTATCAGAACTGAAAATTTTTGCCAGTGTCTTGGGCCAAATCATAATTTTATATTAGATTAACCTGGTTAATTATGAGGTTGAACATCATCTTTTTTGTTTAATAGCCACTGAATTGTCTGTTCACACAATGCCTGTCCCCATGATTTACAGATTCCCTGTTTGCAAAATCACTTACTCACTATGGTTCATTTGGAAACTGAAAATCAACATTTGGGGTGTTTTCCTAGTCATTCATGGATATGTGCAGAGTGGTGAAAATTTGAGTCAGAACATTTATTTTCCCAGCTGAGGTTACACAGCAACACTTCTTGTGTTAGTTCTCAGATTATAAACAAGTATCATTTTTGTGGTCTATTTAGTGTCACATTTTTTATATTTTTATGTTTTTTGTTGGTGATTTCCCTGGCTAAAGTGGCTCACAGTCACAATGGCAAAGTGTTATCTAGCCTTCCAAAGCCTGAGAAGGCTGGGATGTGCCTTAGAAGAAATATGTGTGTTTGACAAGCTTTGTTCAGACATGAATTATAATGCTGTTGGCTGTGACTTCAATGCTAACAAATCAATTATATATATATATATATATATACATATGGTACCTTTAAACAGAAACACATTAAATAGGCAGTGTATTGATAGGTAGAAGAAAAAAAATGTTCTGACTAGAGACTTGTAGAAAACTAACTCTGTATACCCAATATGAATGGTGGTTCCATTTCTGCTAATTCAGTGTTTGTAATGACTTCATAGAAAATTACTACCAGAAATAACCAAAATAGACTGTTTTTTCTATTTTTTTCCATTAGAATAGTTGTCTTCTTCTTATTTTTTGAAAGAGTTTTAAAATGTTATCCAGATATAATCCTTTACATAGGTTTGCTCCATCTATAATTGAGTGTTTTATGATAAAAGCTAGTATCCTTTTGTAATATTTCTCTATATACATGATCTAATACCTTGGCACCATCTAATGATGTTCTCATCTGTATTATTAAATTCAACATCACTTTTGTTATAGGTAAAATTTCTACAGTGGGGGTCTGCCTATAGGTTTCTCTTCTGTTTTGTTTTGATCAGCAACCCGCCACCACAGCTGGAGGCAATTTAACTATAGCTTTTGATCCTGGACTGAAGTTTCAACATTCTGATATTTAGTATATGTTGCAACAGATAGGAGAAGATACCTCCACCTACTGCTAAGGGATACATTGTTCCCCCTGCCTAGTTCATTATATTGAAGTCCTATCCCAATGTGTCTTCCCTATTAGAAACAGCATTAGAACCCTGATGGTATAGAATCTCCTTATAAAAGAGGAAGGGACATCAAATCTCCCCGGCCCACAACTATCATGTGAGGACTTAGCAAGAAGTCAGCCATTGGTAAGGCAGGAAGAGAGCCCCTACCAGAACTAAATTGGACAGAACCTTGGACTTTCACCATCCATAAGTATGAGAAATAAATTTGCATTGTTTCAGTCCTCCCATCTGTGGTATTTGTTATCGCACTGAGATGATAAAAAATACACCTGCCTTATTACTCTACCATTTTTCTAAATTTTCTGGACTATTACTTGTCTTTCACTTTTCCATGTGAGTTTTATGTTTATATTTTTATAGGAATTGCATAGAAGTATATTGTCCTACTGAGACAACTGATGTTCTTTGTAGTTTATGGTTTCATGATTATTTTTTCTCTCTTTCAAAAAAATTGTATGATTTTCTCAAACATCTCCATGTAGCATATCTTTTCTTATATATGTTGTAGGTGGATTATTGTTTCTGCCATTGATAACCTTATCTTTCCTTCCCACATTTTATTTTCAAGTTTTATGTTGACAGTGGTTTAAAAACACATTGAATTTTAGATACTGACCTTGTATTCCACAACTTTGTTGAATTTTTTCATCTCATTAATTTTATGTAATATCTTTTAGATTTTTTTTTCCTGTGGGGAGAATAAAATCTTCTACAAGTAATAGATATATGATTTGCTTTTTCTAAGCCTTAGCATTTATTTCTTATTGTCTTATTGCTTGGAGTAAGATTTTGAGCATCTTCTCAAAGTATACATTTTTCTATTCTTCTGTACATAGTTTACATATTTATTGTCACTAATAATGAGAACCCTTCATTTTTGTACTAAGTTTTCCAGATACAAAGGTGAAAGTGTGAATTTTTCTGCTTTGTGATGTTAACATTCTGTTATATAATATAATTCCAATTTTTTAATAACTAGATTAAAACCTACTCAGTCAGACCAAATTATTCTTTTGATGCCCTGCTGGATTCATTTACTGACTTTGTGCTGGTAGATGACTTTCTTAGAGTACCTCATTTATTTTTTAATTGGCAGATAAAAACTAGACACATGCAAACACACACATATATGTCTATACATAACATATATGTAAAAGCTGGAGTTGTAACTCAGTAGTAGAGCAAGCACCTAAGTGTTCACAAGGCCCTTAGTTAATCACCGACACCAAAAAACAAAACACTCCCCACAAAGTGCATATGCATTATCTCATATACTTTTCATGGTTTTGTGTTTGTGGTGAGAACACTAAAAATGTACTCTTTCAGCCATTTTCAAATATATAATATATATTTATTAACTATAGCTACCATGTTATACAGCAGATCTTTTGAACTTACTCCTTATTAATTTCCTAACTGAAATTCTGTGTCCACTGACCCACGTCTCCCCAGTCCACCACTCCAATCCCCTGGGACCACCAATTCTGCTCTCTGGCAAATGACTTTATCACACAAGGATCATCTTTGATCAGAAACCCTGTAGTCTGAGACATAAGCTCATTGGATGTCATCTTTCTGCAACCATGATTTTCTTTTATGATCACATTTCAGATTCACTTCTCCCTTATAATGGTGTGCGACATGTCTGGAAGTTAACCAAAGTGAAGACAGAGGAAAATAAGGAAATTAAAACACTGAATAATTCACAAGTTCTCTCTGTTTCATCCAGTCTGTCCTTATGCAGTGACTCCTCTCTGGTGCAATTTCCTTACCAAATTCACAGCAGTTCTCCCTCCTTTATCCTTGGTCAAGTGGTGTGTCATCTGGGGAACTGAAGAGTTGAGTCAGAGCCGAGTTTACCCCTGTGCACAGAATGGCAGCATAGGATGCACTGCTGTTGGTTCTTAGAGAGGAAAGTGAATAGATGACACACTGCCCTGTCCCTGCCTGCTGCCACCCTCATGGGTCCACACACATGAGTACTGGCAATGAGTCTACCTGAAGCTAGAGTGTGTGGGGAAAGGTGAGGCTGGGTGTCCTGGGAGGTAATGGATATAGTACCATCAAAGTAGCCATTTTCCTTCCATCTGTGTTCAGCCTCAGCTAAGGAGGATGTATATATGAAGAACAAAAGCTTTAAGAAAGGGTGGTTTCTCCACTGATATAGGCTCAATGAAGAGGGTTATAATAACTTATTCAGGTGGTAGTTTGGGCATGTACAGGGAATTAACACTAGGCTACATATCTGGCATTTCATATGTTTGTTCTGGTTTTTTTCCTGCTCTTTTAGATTAAAAGTGGCTCATATTCACTATGATGGGCCCATCTACATGTATTGCATGCGGAGGTGGCAGAGGATTGTAGCAGGGTGGGGGTGCTCTCTGAAACCTCAGCATCAGAACCCTCACCTTCTCTGTGTTGTCCTGGACCAACCTTGTGACCCAAAAATATGTGCTTGCATACCATGCTGCTTCTGGAATGCCTGCTCTTTTGAACAATTAAAAGTTATCCTAATTCTTGGCCTCTGGAAAATCACTGTCTTTGAGGCCATATCCTGATCCCTCTTATTTTTGGACTTAATAAACATCAAGCAATTCCAAGACTTCCACTCTTCTCTACCCATATACTCATGACCCTGGAATCTCCATTTCCAACTCCAACTTATCTCCCCATCTCCAGGATTGTGTATTGAACCACATAATGAGCATCTCCGAGGGCCTTGTGTACTCAGAGCATCTAAATGGAACTTGGATATCTTCTAGTTTCAGCTCCTTCCATTGCTATTTTGGGGAAAGTTATCATAATAATTATTCAAACTTCATCCTAATTACAGAAAGTAGCACTATTAAAAAAGAATTGAAACTTCCTGATATTCCAGAAATTAAAAATGACTTCAGAGAAACCAGACTGCCTTATAGCTGGTAAATGAACTTGAACAAAAGACTGACATTTCATATTTGATGTTAAAGTCATTAGACCAACAGCCTTATCAAGTTCAATTCAATTTGAACAGAGGTTCAAGCAACAGAGAAGCCAGCCTCATTTTCTTTCTCAGTGCCACCTTGTGATGATGTCTGTTTTTTTGGAAAATGTATCTCCCCTTGAATCCCATAGTGAATAAAAATTGCCCCTTAATACTTGAATGTGTGTTGCCTAAGATCAAGGGTGTTGCCTTATATACCAACAGCTCAAGTTCAGTATATATTCCATTCATATTCTACTTTCTCCAATTATCCCCCTAATGTTCTTCAGATTTCCTCCCTAGAATAGGACACTAACCATGCTGGTTTACTCTCCTGAAACCCAGAATCATTCCTTGGCCTTTTGTGGCTTTTTCCTTCCAGGATATAACATCAGGGGGTGCATGGTCTCAGTGTGCCCTTTAATAGTGAAGTTAATTTTATTCATTTGGGTACAACCTCTTTTCTCATTACATAGTTTTATTTCCATGTGACATTAAAAATAATTTATGAAAAAACCTTGCTAGCATTTTGTTGGAGTGGTATGGCACTTTGAGGAGAATTGTCACCTTAAAACTATCAAGTGTTACAATCTCTGAATATGGTACATATTTCCATGTATTCAGTTTTTCTTTTCTTTATGTGATGTTTTGAAGTTTCAAGTGTGGAAGTCTTGTATATCTTTTGTTAAATCCATTTCTAAGTATTTGAACCATTTTCCAATGTAGAGTTCAGTGCCATTAAGTATGATCGGTTCATATTGCTGTCACATCCATCCATCTCCAGTACTTTTTCAGCCTCCCAAGCTGAAACTCTGTCTCCATTAAGCACTAACTCCCTATTTTTCCATTGTCCTGGCCCATGGTAAACACCATTCTACTTTCTGTCTCTGTGGATTTGACCACTATTTTAGGTGGTTTTTAATGTTATTGCAAGTTATTTGTGTGTGTTTTATATATAATGTATATGTATATATACACACAAAACTTGCAATAACATTGCAACCACAAATTGATGTTTTAATGTTGCAATAACAACATTAAAATATCAGTTTGCAAAGTTATTGCAACATTAAAACATCAATTTGCAAATGAAATTTATATATATAAATATATATGTACAAAGGTATATAAATTTTATTTGCAAATTCTTGCTGCATATAAATATGCAATTGATTCTTGTAAATTAAACTTATCTTGTGGTCTTGCAAAATCCACATTACAAGTATTCATTTTTAAATATATTCCTTGGAACAGTCTATGTAAATTGTAACATTGTCTATGACTAAAGATGGATTTATGTCTTCCTTTCTAAACTATATGCCATTTATCTATCACCTAAATCTATCTAAATACCTATCATCAACCTACCTACTTATTTACCTGTCACATTTTTCCTATTGTGATGCTCAGTACCAACCTAGAAATGTTGGTAGATAGGGCTGAGGTTGTGGTTCAGTGGTAGAGTGCTTGCCTAGCATGTGTGAGGCACTGGGTTTGATAATCAACACTGCATATAAATAAATAAATAAAGTAAAGGTCCATTGACAAAAAAATCTTTCTTAAAAAATGTTGCATAGAAATAGAACAGTCATCATTGTCTTGTTTCCTTTATTAAAGGGAAAATATTTTTTTATTTTACCTTAAGTAGTATATTCATTGCATGCTTCTTATAAATACCCTCTATATTAGATTATGTTAGAAAAAGTTCTTTAATTCATTTCCTTGGAGTTTTCACAATGAATTGATGTTGAACTGATCTTTTTTATATCAGCTAAGATAATTATATGGTTTCTGTGTGTTTGTTTTCATTGACTTTTTTTTTCTTTTTGATATAGGTGATTTAACCCAGGGCACTTAACCATGGAGCCACATCCTCTGCCCTTTTTTATTTTATTACTTTTTTAAATTATGAGACATGGTCTTGCTAAGTTGCTTAGGTCCTTGCTAAGTTGCTGAGGCCAGGTTTGAACTTATCATCCTCTTTTCTTGAGTCTCTTGAGCCTCTGGAATTATAGGGGTGAGCCACAATGCCCAGCTCATTGATTAACTTTTGAATGTTGAAGTCATTATATTCCTGGAGTTAGCCCCAGTTGGTCCATTATGCATTTTTAAAAAATATTTTTTAAAATATTGTCTGTGTTTTGCTAGACTTAGTTAACATTATGAGAAGGGTATTGCCCTTTTGATCATGATGTATATTGATCTGCATGTTCTTTTGATGTCCCTGTTAGATGTTTGTAGAACAGTTGTGCTAGCCTCAAAAAATGAATTAGAAAGTGTCCTTTACTCCAGTATTTTCTCTTAAGAGTTTGTGTACACTGCTGATATTTCATCTTTAAATGTTTGGAAACAATACCAGTTTCTCTGTTTTAATTGTAGGAAGGGCTTTTTTTTAACAACTTCAAGAAATTAACTACAACTTCAAGTTCTTCAAGAGATTGAGAGTTATTTTGAGTTTTTCTTTTTCTTTGTACTAATTTTTGGTGTTTTTTGTTTTTGAGGAATTTGTCTTCTTTTCTAACTAAATCCATTTACTTCTTTGTTCATAATGTTTCTTATTCTTAAACATCTGCAGAGTCTTCAGTGATGTTCTCCTGTGCCTTCCTGATATTGGTGATGTGTGTTTTTCTCCTTCTTAATCAGTTTTTCTAGATGTTAGCAACTATAGCAACTATGTTACTTGGTGGGGTTTTGTTTGTTTAAGAGGGTTGTTTTTTTGGTTTTTTTTTTTTTTTTAGTACTGAATACAAGACTCTTACAACTGAGCTAAATCCCCCATCCTTTTTTACTTTTTATTTTGAGATAAGAATTCACTAAATTGCTGAGGCTGGCCTCAGACTTATGATCCTCCTGCCTTGGCATTCCCAATCACTGGGATTACAAGTGTGCAACACCACATGCAGCTATATTAATTTTTTTGAAGCATTAGCTAACGTTAGGCTTTACTGATTTTTATATTGTTTATTTTCTCGTTCATAGATTTCTGCTCTTGACTGTAATGGTTTAATTATTTTATTTTATTTTACTTTTTTTTACAAGTATAAAAGTATTTTATTTATTTATTTTTATTTGTTTTACTTAGTTACACATGACAGTACAATGATCTTGACATATCATACATTTGAATCAGATGGGATATAAATTCTCATTTTTCTGAGTATATAGGTTGCAGAAACACATTGGTCATTCGGTCACATATATACACACAGTAATAATAATGTCTGTTTCTTTCTACTATCCTTCCTATATCCCTACCTCCTTCCGTCCCCTCCCATCACTTCTCTCTATCTAATCTAGGGTAATGCTGTTCTTTTTTTTCCTCACATCTTCATACATGTATTTTGTATAAAAGTATTTTAATTAGTTCATTTTGCCTTAAAGAAATGCAGACAGTAAAACAAATAAAATTAATGATCTTTTATGCCATAATTTGTGTCAGGAAGAGTTTAGTCCAGTAGCTTTTTACAATGTTGGATTATGCATCTCCAGGTATTTAAGCAGCTGAAAGACAATTGTAGTGAACATTCATGGTTTACAGAATGCTGGAGACATATCCGCCTTATTCTGAAGGACAGCACTAAAGGAAAGGAAGGTCACTGACGTATAGAAACCCACCTGTATTTTAAGCCATCTTCAGATAGTGATCAGGTTTGTACTATATAAAGGCAGCAAGAATCACTGGTGTATCATCTTTTCTCACTCTCAGGCCTTCAGCAGGTGCAGCAATTTGCAGGGCCTATGGATCTAGGGAGATAACTTGTCCACTCTTTAAAAGAAAATGACTTTGCTTCAGGTTTCCATGTCATAATATCTTTGTAGTAACCATGCTTGTGTCATGATAGTTAAAGCTATGTGTCTTAAAATAAAACAGACAACCTCTGTTGTCTGTCTACATCAACAGAGGGTGTATTGCTAGAGAAGAGCGAACTGTAACTCATTTTCACCTGTCTTGTTTTTAGAAGAACCAAGAAACTAACTTAAAACTTTAAAAGTTGCCCTCACATATGATTAATTAATAAAGTTTTTAAAAAGTCTTTTAGGGCCTCTCATTGGATTGTTTGGTCTATAATGTGGTTTGCATTGTGTTTGATTTGTTTGGAGAAAGATGCACAAGAGGACCAGGTCACATTAGTGAAAGTTTTTTTTTTTTTTTTTTTTTTTTTTTTTTTTTGTGGTGCTGGGGTTTGAACCTAGGGTCTTGTGCATGCTAGGCAAGCACTCTACCAACTGAACTATATCCCCAGCCCTAGTGAAAGTTTTGATCACATTAAAGATAACAGTTTAAAAGGTCAATGTGTTTAAAGACAAAAAAAATCATAAAGTAATTGTTCATTTCAAGGTTAAACTTTGTCATTGGCTTGTTACTAACATTTGAAATTATTATTAAGAATCTTTATTGCCCTTTTATTTATTAATAAGGAGAGGAAAACTTTTGCACTGTCCCTTTGCAATTGTTTTGTAGATAATATATTACCACTGAAAGCAAGATACTTAACTAAAGAGGGGAGGGGAGGGGGGATAGTAGAGGATAGGAAAGGCAGCAGAATACAAGACACTAGTATGGCAATATGTAAATCAATGGAAGTGTAACTGATGTGATTCTGCAATCTGTATACGGGGTAAAAATGGGAGTTCATAACCCACTTGAATCAAAGTGTGAAATATGATATGTCAAGAACTATGTAATGTTTTGAACAACTAACAATAAAAAAAAAGACTTACATTGTGCCAGGAATGGACAATACTGATTCATGTATGTGCATTAACTTTTTAATAATGAAACAGCATAATGAGGCAGAAGTTATTGCTGTCTCCATTTTACAAATGAGGCAATCATGGCTCAGAGAGATTAATAATAAATGTGGCCCAGATTGCAGAGCCTAGAATTTAGAGACAACGTTGCCTCTTAGAGGGTTGTATGCTGTATGTTCTCATGTCAGGTGTGCTGGTGGAGAAGGACCAGACTGGGTAGCTCACCCAAGCAGCTTCTAATGCTGATGCTTAGTTATAATGCTGATTTCTTCCTGTTAGATGTGTCAGTTCATATTAAGATCTCAGAATTCCTGGTTCCCAGCATTTACATAGACAGCAGCTTCCTGTGATCCCTTTTAAGAAGCTATAACCAAAGAGTCCCCTGAGTTGGTTTAATTGTTTTAGATATAACTCGCCCTTATTTCTTAAAATTCTTATGGTATAAACTTTATCTAATTTAAACACTTAAAGTTCTAAATTCCTAATTATACCTTCTAGCTGAGCCATACACTTTTGATATCCAATACTTTCATTTTTCATATTGTGTAGTTCTACATTTTCTTCTTTGGCCTATCAGTTCTTCAGAAGTTTGCTATTTAATTTGCAAAACTTAGGAGAGTTTCTAAATATCTTCTTGTTATGGATTTCTAATTTAGTTCCCTGTTGTTAGAGAATTATGGTTTTGATTCTTTTAAATGTATTGAGGTTTGTTTTATGGCTGCACACGTGATCTGTTGGGGTGCTCATTCCTTGTGGACTGAACAGACGTAGGGATTGCTCTGGTAGAGCATATTGTTCTATAGATGTTCATCAGGTCAGGATGGTGCTTCGAGTTTTTGGACTAATATTTGGTTAGTTCCATTGATTGGTTCCATTAATTCCATTGATTGCATTTAATGGGTATTAAAATTCCAGCTATCATTGTGACTTTCTCTATTTCATTGTGGCTTGCACTCTTGATTTTTTTAACTTTCTGTGAAGAATGCTGAGTTTTGTAATTGCTTACAGAGCTTTTGCTCTCTTTGTTAACGTGGCTGGTTTGCTCTTTGTCCTCTTGTCTGTGCCTTCCACTAAATTGGAGATTCAGTTTTAGCACCCTCAGCTTCAATCCAGCAGGCAGCCCATTTGTTATGTAGTCTCTCATAATAGGAACAATTATGAAAATTGTTTAACTACTTTTTAACAAAAAATATTTTATGGGGAAAAATGTTTCACTTCCTATAAAATATGTGACTACACTTGAATTTTGATGCTTTTGATCTGAAAAGAGCCTTTCTTCCCCTTAAATCTCATTCATTATTTCTGTCCTTGAATTGATTATCTTCTTTTTTTTTGTGAGGGCAGCACATGTACCGGGGCTTGAAATCAGTGGTACTCTACCACTGAGCCACATCCCCAGCCCTATCTTATATTTTATTTAGAGTCAGCATCTCACTGAGTTGTTAGAAAAGTTGTTAGAAACTTTTGTGTAGGCTTACTTTGAACTTGTAATCTTCCTGCCTCAGCCTTTTGAGCCACTGGGATTGCTGGCATGTACCACCATGCCAGGCCCCTGAACTGACCTTCTTCATACTGTTTTATTTATAGCATGTGCCATCTAGGGAAGGTGGTGGATCTGCCCTGCCCTCCTCTCAGCTCCTCTAGAAGAGCACTTTTTATCCCAGCATGTTGGTTCCTTCCTCTGTGTTTCCCTTCCACCTGCTTCTCCTTCTCTCTTGCATCTTCTTACCAACTATTGCAGTTATTTCTCTCTTCCCTCCTTCACAGTGACTTCTTCATATAGAAGTTTCTTCTGCATCCATGTATCATCAGGCCTTGGATCAGTGCCCACATTAGGAAGGCAGAAGGTTTTCAGATTGAATGTTAATAGCACAGATGTTCTGCCATTGGGTAAGCATGTCCATTGCACTTGCATTGTCTAAGGAATTTCATAGATACCAGATTCTGTTTCAGCCCTTCCCTGCAAATGACTGATTTTATAGATTTTTCTCCAGCTCTGGTACTCTTCAGCACCCCCAAACTATGCCAGGTAAGCATGAAACATAATTTTGTTTGAAAGTAGGAAGTAACCCCCACTAGAATTCTCAAAAAAATTTAAGAATATCATTTTCCAACCACTTCTTTTTGGCTTTTGGGATGTTTTCTAAGATTCAGACTGGAAGCCCACAGAGTGCTGAAGAGGGGATGGCACAGTGTGAGCCCCTTACTGTCCACCCTGTACCTCAGTTTCTCATTCCACCCTGTAAGCACCTGGCCTATGGCCATGGAGAAGCCTGCAGCAAGTGACCAGTGTTCTCTTCCTTAAATCTGGCAGGGCAGAAAAGAAACTGCCCACTCTTGCAGATTTGTTTAGAGTCTGAGCAGAATCTCTCTCTCAGGCTTAGATGACATTAATGCAAGCATTCTTGACCCAACCACAAGCACCCTCAACCCCACCACAAGCACCAAGGCAGAGGCAACTCTCATTATGTGGTGTTTTTAACCAGCAATAAATTTCAGCTCAAGAAAGGTGAAGGAATACAGGCTGGGCTCACACAGTCAATGTGCTTGCCTATTTAAACTCTTTTTAAGGAAACCAAAGATATAACAGATAGCAAGCTCCAGAGAAAGGCATCTTACACTTGCTGATACCCAAACCTCCTCATTCGGATTATTTATTGCTTCAGGTTCTTTTCTTTGAAAAAGAACTTTTTCTTAAGTGCTCAAGAAGACACTGCAGTGGGGGAGAGCCTAGAAGAGAGAGAAGGTTGTGCTGGGGCCCCTCATCTGTTGCAAGCATTCTGCCTCAGCTCTGTAACAGCTCACACAGGGAGTTTTTAAGTCCATTTGGTTAAACTGAACACAACTCAGGTTTCATTTGAGGACAGTCTACTCCATGCAGGGTTGAGAGGTAAGTGTTCTCGCTCATGAGATCAGTCCCCAATTTGCTAGAAAACAAGCTACTGTGTTACAGGTTTGAGGGGATCAGCAGAGACATATTCTGGAAGACCAGCTCCTCTGTCCCCAGCAGGCAGCAGCCTGAAGGGCCTGTTGCAGTCCAGGTCTCTGCTGGAAGATCTCAGACTCACTGTGTGGTGCACCTGGGTATTTACAATGGTGGGTTTCATTGCCTAAAGCTGGATTAATTGGTTCTGCAGAAAAGAATTTAGCACACTTCCCACCAGGGCCTCCAGGCCCTTCACATCAGTGCAGACCCCCCACCCTCCAAGGAGCTGGGAAGGCAGGACTGCAGTTTGGAAGGAGAGCAGGCTGCTGTCACGTGTCCCCTCTCTGGCTTGCTGAACATTTGTGCAGGGTCCTGCTGCCCATGATGCAGTGTGTATCTCCCCTTGCAAATTCTTTGAGGATCAGGCTTCCTTTTCTCTGCCTCCATTGCCTTTGGATATACTAGAAGGTGCTTCTGTTCAGCTTTCCTCTTCAAAGATTTCTCTCCTATGATTTAATGATAGAATGCAGTTTTTGCAATATCATTGCTTTTATAAAATACATGTTTGCAAACAAGAGAAGTGTGTGTGTGGTGGGGGGATGCCAGACAGCTCTGGTGTGCACCAAGGTCAGGAAGCAACATATTTCATGTCTGACATGGGTGCATTTATTTGTTTATACAGAACCACCTGCTCAGCCATGTGTCAACCTTAAGGAGTCCTTATGCATTCCACACTCCATTAAAGATGTGGGGTGTTTGGGTTTTGGTTTTAATTAATAGATTATTTGGGGAGCAGTTTCAGGTTGATAGAAATTCTGAACAGAAAGAGTTCCCTGTACTCTTCTCTCAGTCTCCTTACAGTCTGTTCTATTAATTACAGTTGACAAACCAATCTTGATACATTATCATGAGCTGGACTCTGTGGTCTACATTCAGGGTAACTCTTTGTGTTTTACCTTCTATGGATTTTGACCAATGTGTAATGACCTCCATGATGATAATGATAGTATCATTGGCAATAGTTTTTCTGCTTTAAAAATCTTCTTCATGACTTTGCCCATCTTCTCCCTTTACCTCTAGCAACTACTGGTCTTTTTAGTGTCTCCATACTTCTACATTTCCAGAGAGTCATATAGTTGAGATCACACAATATGTAGTCTTTCCAGGTTGGTTCCTTTCACCAGTAATATGCATTTTAATTTCCTCCCTTCATGTGGCTCAATAGCTCATTTTGTGTTAGTACTGAATACTATTTCACTGTCTGGGTGCATCCATTTCTGCTTGTCCATTTACCTCCTGAAGTGAATCTTAATTTTCTCCAACAGTTTTGAAAAAAGTTGCTGTAAATATTCATGCGAGTTTTTGTGTGGAATTCTAAGTTTTGAACTCATCTGGATAAATAGCAAAATTCTTGGATTGTAAGATGCTGGATTTAAAAATCAAATCATTGGGAATGTTTGACATCTACTGCTGCACTTCCAGACCTTGTGTGCTTTCACCAAGGATGACTACCAGGAGGACGGATTCTGAGAGCCTTACTGGGAAATTGCCTATGAACATTTTATTGGGAACTGGACCATTTATGTGGACTCCGTCCAGATGCAGAGGGAGATTGAAAACAAAATCACAGGTAAGAGTCACAGATTTTTCTGATGAGACATCAAGTACACTTGAAGGCACTTTCTGTAGGCAGTTGTCACTTGTGTGTTTTTTCTTTCTGTAGGCAGTTGTCACTTGTACATTTTACTGTTCATAGCACAGAGAGTGAATCTCTGTTTTGTCTCTTTTGCTGGGTACTGTAAAAAAAAAAAAAAAAAAAAAAAGAGGTCTTTTTAGCTCATGGTTTCAGAGGCTGAAAGTCTAAACCACATGATACCAGCTCTGGTGAGTGTTCCTTTGGCTTCATCACACGATGAATGGCAGGCATCATGATGGGAGGATATGCAAGGAGGAAAGATCTTTCAGCATAACAGGAAGCCTGAGCATCCCAGGAGGGCCCAGGCTTGTTCTTCTATGACATCATTCTTGAGAGAACTAAGCAGGGTCCCAAGGGAACTACCTTAATCCCTTCTGAGGGACAGTGTTGCTTACTAAGCCCCACCTCTTAGAGGTTCCACTACCTCTTAACATCTCCACACTGGAAACCAAGCTTCTGACACACAAACCCTTGGAGGATAGACCACATCCAGTAATAGTTAGCAAGTGCAAGGCATAGTTCTGCACTCCTAATTTAGACAAACCTTATGAGTACATGGTACCTCACTCATGGTTCTTATGACATCTCTAGGGCCTCCTGTGCTAGACCAGGCAGCTCACTCAATCTGCTTCTCCTTTGTCCACATTTCCTAACTCTTGCACCCTCTCTGAACCAAGTTTGGTCCAAAGAAAAACAGGCTTGATTTCAGCCTTTTTGGAGAGAGGGCTGCCCATTACCTGGGGAGTGGACACTTCAGTGAACACAGGCTATGTCAGGATTTAATTTCCAGAGAACAAAGCAAAATTCTTGGTTCAGAGTCTGAGAAGTGGGCAGGTCATTTAGGAATCAGCTCCTTGGGTTGGCAGTCAACCCTAACACAATAACTTGTGAACATGGATGGGATCTCACTTAATGGAAAGCCCTTGGGAAGGAAGAACATGACCAAAGTCCTCCACAGCCTCCTCTTCTTCCTTCTGATCCCTCCACATCATACACACACTTCTTCCAAGACCCCATAATGTATCAGGAAAACCTTGTGAAGATGGCAGCATACTAGCACCTGAGTCTGGTTGGATTCTTTTTATGGTGTTCTTGACCTTGGTTGCACGTTAGAAGCTGCAGTGATCTCTAATGCCTGCTTTACTTGAGGGAGTCTGGACAAAGGGGGTATTAAACAACTACCCTGGTAATGGGATGAGTAGAAAGTTGGAGAAAGGAGGACCCAAGGCAGAGGCAGAACTTTGTAACTCCAGCTTACTCTGAAAGGAGGTTCACTGACAGGTTCCCACTGACCTGTGCTGACCTGTGCTGTGCTGAATGTGTGTTCATTGTAGGAATAAACTCTTAGAATGAAAATATGAGGAGTCTACCCTGGTACAGTTCTTTAAATCTATTTCCTGCAAGGAAAGACATCAGCTGGGCCCAAAAAGGAAAATATGCACATTGTTTGATCTGGCAATTACTAGAATCTTATGTTGCAGAGGTAGCTGCACATACAGGGCAAAAATGAAAGGATATTTCCTGCAGAAACATTCCTGAGAGATAAATGCAAAGCAAACTAATTTATCAGTAGGAGGTTGCATGGGGCATTGGAAGTGCATCCATACTGGGGAATAGTACACAGCTATAAAAGAATCCATAGACCTGTCCAAAATATTTGATTCTGTTCTAAAACCAGAAGCAGGAATATATAGGTGACACAATTTAATTTAAATTGAAGTCTGATCTTTTGTAAAACACCATATGAAACTACTGTTCATAGATATCATAATAGTTAAATGTCAGTTGTTTCATGTGGTTGAAATTAAAATATGTATAATATATTGAGTATTAACTTATTAACAATATGATAGCTTTTAATAAGAACATGAAAGGGCTATTAGGAATATTTACTTTATAATGCCCACATTTCAACAGTACATTTTTTCCCAAAGAGTATGTGTTGTATTGGTAATTTTTAATTAAATCATATTAAGGCAGATGATCATGCAATTGCCTAGACAAAGCTTTTTCTCCTGATTTTGGCATGAGGGACATGGCTCCACCCCTCACCCTAATAATGAAAATAAACTAGAATCTAATGTCCATGGCCCCTTAGTCTTCTGGAACATCTGCCTCCTGGACCCTTTAGGGGAAAGAGAAAGTTGCTGGGTGGGGACAAAGGAGAATTTTTTGTCTTTTGCTTTATTTGATTTTATCTTATTTGGAGTGCAGAGATGCAACTAGATTTGGACATTGTGACTTTTCCTAAGAGGGCACTAGAGTGAGTACTCATTTTGAGACCAAATCAATTTTTTTGTCAATGTTATGTTGACCAGAAATTTTTTGTTTTCTTCCAATGGGGAGCTCATTGCCCCTGGTCACAGAGCTGTTCAAGTGTGGGGTACTTATTTATAAGGCCAAGGGGTAAACATGAGTCCACATAGTTCCCTGGGGTTACAGGGAAGTACCTCTAGAGAGCCCACCTTTCATCACATATAGGGAAGGGATCAGTCTGCTTCAGTCAGGCCACTGGCTCTTAAATACAGTAGCTTTGTAGGGCTAGGGGAGGTGCTGGGCTAGAGGGTTGAGCCAGCAGCCCCAGGACAGCCAGCCCTCTGCCTTGCCCAGCCCTCAGGACCCATCTCTGCTTACCATGGTCTTGCAGCCTGGCTTCTGTGTGCCCCGCTGCCACTTCCCATAAACCCTATAGAGGGAGACAAAGTGCTGCTTTTCACTGGGAATCTAAAGCAAAAGGAATTTGAAAGCTTGGTACTATTGGTACATCCTATTTTTCAAGAATTCTTTTACTCTTTTGGCATATTGTATTGGGCAAATCCATGAATTACCCTTGCTCTTTTAATTTAAATTCATTTTAAGTAGTATTCTAAAAGACAACATTAACATGATACAAAAATGTTTAAAAAATCAAAATACTGAATGAGGAAAAGGTCATTTCTAATCCCAGAGCCAAGTTTGACCCACTAAGATCAAGGACATCAGATGTATTTCCTAAATCTCACCAAAATCGGGAAGGGAGGAGACCTTGGTAAAAATGTAATACCACTCAACACCCCTTCCCTGTGTCCAAAGCATCAAGAAAGAAAAGTGAATGTGGTCATTTTTGGCATTAAGGCTTGTTGAGTTCGTTTGCATTCCATCCTGTGTATTTCAGCTTGTTTCCCTGGTGGGTAGTGGTTTGTGGTTATTTCCACAGTAGGATGAGCATTACTTTTTTTTAAAGGTTTGGTGTACAATTTTGCTCCATTGTGTAATTTATTGGATTGTCCACTTGCACTTACATATTTTGGCTGGGCAGCTAGGAGAGAACTTGAGTTGAAAGGGAAGGGACATCCACAGTAGGCTTCGAGCCTAGGGCAACCTGTCCACTCCAACAGCTCAGCAAAGTCCTCGGGAGCCAGCAATACCATGCAAACCAGCTCCCTGAGCACCAGCTTCATGAGCAATGTGAGCAATGCTGGCTACATAGTGCACAAACAAAAGGACCAGCCCTTCCCACAGCCCCAGATCATCCCCCTGAAGGGCCAGATAAGACCCATGGTGCCCCCACCCCAGCTCTCTACATCCCCATTGGTGGCTAAAAGGCAGTGCCTGCCTATGGGGTATACCTGCCCAACTTCTATTGGTCCAGATCCCTGTGCAAATGACTCCACAGCAGGTGCCCCCTCAGATGGTTCCCAAACTCAGCTCATGTCACAGCAGCATCGGCTCCACCAGCATGGTCTACATCACTATGGCACCCTCCAACACTTCTGTGGCATAGAGGGCAGCTCTGCTCTTGGAGAACACTGTTCTTCTAGAACATCACAGAAGATGTGGTCTATAGCACCACACAGGAAGCAGAGAAGGAAGAAGATGACTCTGTCCCAGAGACCAAGCTCCTGAGGGACAATGACACTCATTGTCACACACAGATGAATGAACCACAAGTCCAGCTGGAACCTGAGGGGTATACAGGGGCCAGGCACCAGGAGATGAGACCCCACTGTGACCCCACAGGGACTTTAACCCCCTTTGAGAGATCACAAGCCACAGTAATCACAAGAATGAAGACATTGGAGGGCTGGTTTGCAGACTCAATGACCTAAAATCCTGCACCTGTCTTGTCCATTTTCTATACTCAGAGCTGCCTCTGGGTCCCCCCCCCCCCATTTGTTTGGAAGCCACACTGGTGCCTAAGCTGAGTAGAGGGCCAAGCAGCATTTCCTCTTCAGAAACAGGACACATAGTGACCCCTGTTCCACCTGCCTTTATCCTGGTGCTCAATCAGTAGTGAGATGCATATGCTCTGCAGAAACATAGGCAACATCTTCACTCCATATGGTATATGTATCAAGTATTAGAAATGTGGGGAGAACAGGTCTGAGAAGGGGTAGGTAGCAGGTGGTTACCTCGGGCTCTGAGATTCTCATCAACCAGCCTGCTGGTTTAAGGATGGAGGGAGCTCCATTTCTCTCTGCTGCCTCCCTGCCAGTTGTATTCTCTCAGCCAAAGATTAGCAGGACAGCACACTGCCACCTACCAGGGTCCCAAGAAAAAGGGCTTCTGAAATGGGAGCTCCTTATATTCAAGCAAAATGTACCTTTATAGAAACTGACACAATCTTGTATTTTTGTGAAATGGTTTTAATTATATTGCATGTGTATTTTGCCCACTTTGCTGGAATTCAAGAAAAATATTTCTTGGGTTTAGAATGTTTAAAAGGAAGCAGTATTGTACAGAACACAGTATTGCAGTATTGTTATTTTTATTGTTTTTTAAGAATCATGTACAGACCTTCCATGATATATATATATATATATATACACACACACACACACACACACACACACACACACATACCATTTTCATGGAAGTATTTTAAGCTTGAATAATAACTTAGTAATTTAATTGTTTACATTATCCACTTTGGGATGCTTGTTGTACTGTGTGGAAGCAGGGTCCATTCATTTCAGAGCCCTCCTGACACAAAAGCCAGCAGGCACACCTGGTGCACGTTGCTGTTCTGTTTGTAAATCTCACACATGGTGTATCCAATAAAGTGAAACAGAACCTTTGTCTGGCACTCTTGCAGGCTGTAAGGAGAGGCTGTGGAAGGTGCCTGCTGAATGAAGGAGATGTGTGGTGATTCTCTGGGCCCTTTCTGTGGGTTTGAAAGATTCACATAGGACCATCAACTCCAGGCTAAAACCAATGTAGTTGTAGTATAGAGAAGTGATGGAAATCAATTCCTTTATTTTTATTTAATTTTAATTATCATGTGTTAATTGTGCACATTGGTGAGGTTCAATGTGATATTTGAACACATGCCTACAGCACGTGCTAATCGAACTCTTTGCCATGCTCACCCACCCCTCTACCCAGCCTCTAGTAACTCTAGTTTACATTCAAGTTGATTTTTTCCCACTGATTTTCTCTGTTGAGAGCTCAAGTGTGAATCAGTTACAGATAATGGATTTATGGTGGCCCCTGACATTGTTAGACCTGGAATCTGTCATTTTCTGGGGCCCCAACACAGGGCTGAGATATAGAAAGACGAGTGGGGGAGGGGGTAAGCATAGGGCTCTAAGCCCCCTGTTCCATCTGTAGTGCAGCTGGGTGCAGTGAGCTGGACTAGAAGACATTTCTGGAGGCCAGTGGCTCCAAGAGTCCCTGACAAACAGGGGTTTTGGAAACAAGGGCACAACCTGGAGGTTTTTCTGGAAGCCAGCAAGCAACCCTGCTGGGCCCTTTACCTTGACATTTTGATAGAGCTACTTCTTGTCTATTGGAGTGGTAGAGGGGAAACAGAGCTGTGAGCCTACTCAAGGTAGACCAGCATTCCTTAGTCTGCAGGTGATGCTCTGCAGATCATGTGGCAGAATGCTCACTGCCTTCCCTGTGATCATTCTGACCAAGCAGGGCTGGGTGGCCCCAAAATGTGCATTTCTAATGAGAGGGCCTAGGATGCAATCTCTTCCTGAGAACTATTGAGGCAGAAAATCCTTGAGCCTCAAGACACATTTCAGGGGACAGGAGCCCATCCCAGATGATGAATTCCATCCTAGTTCTCCTTCAGAGTGTACATTCTAATTGAATTTGAAATTGACTCACAGCATAGCAAGGTTCATGTAGTACAGGCATTGTATACCAGTTTGGGTAAGGATGAGAGGTCACGAGGAGGAAAAAAAACCCACTTGAACAACAAACCCCTTCTCTTGAAGTAGATCCCTCATGCCAGGGTGTGCAGCACCTTGAATCATTTTGACTTTAAGGTTTCTCTTATTGTAGTAGAAGAAAAACAGTATCTTCCTCACCCAGAGCAAGGCGTATGCCTGAGACCTCTACAAGAAAACCCAGATTAGCAAGAGAAAAGCATCCCATTTATTTGGTATGAGTTTTATGTGACCCAGAAGCCTTCGTAAAAGAAGACCCAAAGCATTAGGGAAAGATGGTGTTTTTGTGCTGAAATTAATGGAGTGGACAGTGGCAGGGAAGCATGATTGGTCAATGGGTATGACCCAATGGAAATTTACTTGGGGGACTTCAAAAGGCCTCTTTGTTAGATTCTTCTCTGTGTCTTCAGAGATAAGGACATTCCTTCTGCCCAGGTATAGGGGGAGAATCTCTGGAGCGAGGATTTTAGGACCTGCTTCAGAGCGAAGCCAGAGAATTCTATGAGTTGCTTCAGGGGAGAAGGGCAGGATGAGGTCAGAAGGCCTTCTGCTTCTACAGTTTCCTCGAATGTCACAGAGCTGTGTTTGGGGGTAGAATGTCCTGACCTGTTTTCTTGCTCTACTGGCCCAGCACAATACAGCTCACAGATTCACCCACACACAAATAAATAAATTCTGTTTCTTCATGTTCATTCTAAGATCAGGATAGAAAGGAATAGATCTGACTGGTTTAAGAATCATAACATCCTCAGAGGCCCTCTCTTGGCCAACATTGTCCAGAATGCATAGGGAAGAGATATTATGTTAAATGAAGTGACTTCTCTGATCTTAAAGAGGAACTAGATTCTGTCTCTGACTTGATTCACCTGGAGGGTTGACTATTCAGTGGAGACCTGAGATTGAAAAATTGGAACTAGCCCTTGCATTGCTTTTCCATAAGCAGAGCCAGAAAACAAGGCTCCGTGCCACTTCGGTCAGCCTTGACTGTTCCTAAGCATTAACAGTGTGCTCCAGGCTACCAACAGCATGGTAGGGCTACAGCAGCAGAAACTGGGAAGGTTTGTTTCCCAGGGAGTGGGGGAATACCAATAAAACATCTCTGCCTGCTCACTCCAAATGTAACATTGTGGTACAACTTTAGAAAATGTGATTGAACAATGATTGCTTAATGGGGACACTCCAGATCCATTGATTATAGAGCTGAGCTGCATGATTCGAGTATATGTAATAGGTCTGTCCTTATTTGTTCCCACAAAAGAGGAATGTTTTCACAGCTGTTAAGTTGCTTGCATATAAGTTAGTTTTTTGATTTGTTTTATTTGTTTATTTGTTTGTTTGTTTGGAGGGGGTACTGGGGCTTGAACTCAAGGGCACTCAACCACTGAGCCATATCCCCAGCCCTACTTTATATTTTATTTAGGTCTCACTGAGTTACTTAGTGCCTCACCATTGCTGAGGCTGGCTTTGAACTCTCAATCCTCCTGCCTCAGCCTTCTGAGATTATAGGCATGCAACACTGTGCTTGGCTTGTAATTGAGTTTTAAATCGAGGCATTGGACACCACATATACCTTATACACCCATTAGATTTTTTTATAAACAACAATTGTTAAGACAGCCTGTCATCACACTGCACAGACTTTTCTGTACTGACTTAGGTTGTGTGACTACCCCTGTGTACAAGAGCTTCCCATCAACTCAGGAAAATCCCTTGGTGAGATCTCATGGCATGGAAACACTTTAAATCCATTCACTTCTTTTTTAATTTTTACTCTTTTATACATAAAAACAATGATAATATGTACTAATGGAGTACCATGAGATGTTTCATACATATATATGTTGGGTAATGTTTAAATTAGGTTAAACATTTTTAATTTCTCAAACATTTATCATTTCTCTTTTTTGGTAATAACTTCCAAAATCCTTCTAGCTTTTTAAAATATGCAATACATTATTCTTGTCTACAGTTGCCATATTATGAAAAATTTTCTTTCTTTTTTAGGGGGGCTGGTGTACTAGGAATGGAACCCAGAGCCTCACACCTGCTAGGCAAATGCTTACCCATGAGCAACACCCCCAGCAAGTGAATCTACTCACATGTTCATGTTGGTAGCCATCTTGGGACAGTTTGTGGTTTTGTGATTATGTTTGAAACAAATCCCAGGCATTAGTTCCATGTGCATGTTTGTTCCCGAGACATTTACAATCTTTTGAAGTGAACATTTAAAAGAGAGTTGTGTCAAGGATATCATTTCCAAATGACATCTCTCAACTTCTAGCTACAGTTAGAGTGGACCGACTTTCTGCGATCAACTTCATTCCCTATAGCTCCTGCCTTTCTCCTCATCATTCCTCAAAGTAGTAGAGACCTTAAATATTCAAAATTATTGAATTTTCAGTAGTCAGCCTTAGAAATAAAAGAGTAATACTTTATGCAGGTGGAAAGCCTTGGATTTTTGGTTGACCTGGTGACAGCCAGGACACAAGCCTCATTGCTATATATTTAAAATTAGGACAGTAGTGTTTTTACAGTATTATATTTCTTTTTCAGTTTTATTTCATTCACTTAATTAGTAAATAGCAGATACATTTATGTCATTCAGGAATTTCTATCGCTCATTCCCTCAGCCTTCCCTTCACCTTCCACCTTGAAGTAATTGCTGTTGCTGATTTCTTAGGGATCTTCCCAGAGTTTCTCTAGGCATAAATAAGCCAGTCCATTCATATATCATTGTACATACCCCTTTTACTTTTTTACACAAATGGCCACCCTCTACACAGTTTGTTTCTGTCAGTGGAAGGCACTCTGGCCCCGAGTGTTCCATGGCAGGTATGGACCTTACTTGCTTTAACTCATCCCTGGCAGCCAGACATTTGTGTGACTTCTCCCTGTTGCTGTCTTAAACAGTCCTAGCGCCAAGCCTGCACATGTTTCTGTTTCAGACATTCCTGGAGGTGGTCTTGCTGGTGAGCAAAGGTGTGAGCTGTCATGGACATCCCTCCAGGGGGTTAGCCAGCACTGCTACCCTGATAGAGTGTGCCAGGTCCCTCAGCATTGGAGCAAGCCTCACCTGAGGCCAGGGTGTCCCCACACCTGACCACCTGCTGGCAAAACGGGCCTAGGGCCACAAGGCTCCCCTTGAATGTATACTTTTATGAAGTCAGGCCACATTAGAATTTTTAACTCATTGTTTTATTCACTGTCTTCTGTAGTCTGAGGTTTTAGTGAAAACTGTTACCCTGAGGCAGAGAGACAGATGCAAAACCATCCCTTGGGCATTGGAAGGCCCTAGATGAATCTGTGAGAACCCAGGGGAGAGACCAAACAGAAATGAACATTTATTTGAAACTCTAGAAGGCAACTTTAACCCTCACCAAAGATTGGAATAGCAGTCACCCACAGAGCGGCAACAGCAACACCCCACTCCAGGATGGCCTGTAGCCTGTCCATCTGCTACTGTGATCCAAAGTCTACCTCCAGATGAATGACAGCTCATGGGTCTCAGTGAAAACTAGTCATCTGTAAAGGAAAGGATTCCCACTCTGGTGAAAGGAAGAAGTCAACCTGCCTCTCTGGCTCCTGCTGTTCAGACGTGCTAGCCCTGTGCTAGAAGTACAAACCAGTGACAGCCCATGCTCTCCATCCTGTGGCCTCATCTATATGGCCATTTCCTTGTATTCTGCTGTCTATAATGTGGCTTTGCTTTCCAAGAGTTTCAAAAATCAACTTTTTTGGTCTTTTTTTCTCTTTCAACTGCAGTTGGTTGTCGCTTCATCATCCTGGGTTTTTTTTTTCTATTATTTCTGTTTTCTTTTATTTGTTCTTATTAGTTATACATAATAATAGAATGTAGTTTGATATATTATACATATGTGGAGTATAACTTCTCACTCTTGTGGTTGTACATAATGCATAATGTAGAATGACATGGGTCATGTAATTATATATGCACATAGGATAGTAATGTTCGATTCATTCTACTTTCTTTCCTGTTCCCATTCCCCCTCCCTTCCCTTCATTTTCCTTTGTCCAATCCAAAGTTCTTCTATTATTCCCTACCCCCCCATTGTGAATTATCATCTACATATCAGAGAAAACATTTGGCCTTTGGTTCTTTGGAATTGGCTTATTTCACTTAGCATGATAGTCTCCAGTTCCATCCATTCACTGTCAAGGGCCATGATTTCATTCTTCTTTATGGCTGAGTAATAGTCCATTGTGTATATACACCATGTTTTCTTTATCCATTCATCTGTTGAAGGGCATCTAGGTTGGTTCCATAGTTTAGTTATTGTGAGTTGAACTGCTATAAACATTGATGTGGCTGTGTCACTGTAGTATGCTGATTTTATGTCTTTGGGGTATGTTTTAGTTAGCTTCTTCACTGCTGTGACTAAATGACCCAACCAGGACAACTGTAGAGGAGGAATGGTATTTGAGGGCTCATGATTTCAGAGGTCTCAATCCATAGACAACAGGCTCCATTCCTTGGGTTTCCAGGTGAGGCAGGACATCATGGAAGAAGAATGTGGTGAGGGAACCAGCTCACATGATGATCTAGAAGCAGACAGAAAGACTTCACTTTCCAGATACAAAATATATTACTCCATAGCCCCACCTCCAATAAATCACTTCCTGCAGTCACACTCCACCTGCCTCCAGTCAACACTGTCTGGGTTAAGGCTATCATAACCCAATCATTTCTCCTCTATACCTTCTTACATTGTCTTACACATGAGCTTTTGTGGGACATCTCACATCCAAAACATAACAGGGTTTAAACCAAGGAGTGGAATAACTGCGTCAAATGGTGATTCCAATCCAAGTTTTCTGAGAAATCTCCATACTGCTTTCTAGGGTGGTTGCACCAATTTGCAGACCCACCAGCAATGTATGAGTGTGCCTTTCCCCCACATCCTAACCACCATGTTGTGATCTTTACTGGAAAACCACAGTAAAGCCACCTCTTTGAGGGGAAAGCCTATCTAAACTAATAGGAATATCGAATCACAGAACACTGTAAGAAAAGCCACCATGACTTTTAGATATGCAAAATAATTCAAATTAGGCTATAGGTGCGAAGACACTAATATGCAAATTGTCTGAATATTTATTAGATTTTCCATCCTTTGCTCCCTAATTTCCATTTGCTAGACAGTTTCTCCCATAAAAAATACAATGTTTAACTTCAGCCAACTAGTACCTGAGTGACTTAAGGTGGAAATAGCCAGGTGTTTAACCCTGCAAAGAGAGGGCCATGGATCCCTACAGGTATGCATGATTTCAGTTAGGCTTCTCTTTTGTGCAACACCTCACACTTCCTTTGCCTGGACACCCACAGAGTGTTTAAACAGGATTAAGTTCTGGGCCTTGTGGAGGTCCTTCCTGTTCCTTCAGGGGAAACCATGGCCTCATGAATTTCAACTGGTTGTGTTAAAAACTGAGTCATGACTAATTTTTTAACAGCTTTACTCTGCTACAATTTACTTTTGTAAAATTCACCCATTCTAAATGCACAATTCATTGATTTTAAGTAAATCTGCCTATTGTGCAGCCTCCTTCCCAATCTAATTTTATAAAATTCTCAACTTTTCACATAGATTTTTCATGCTTGCCAGGCACCATGGTGATTGCCTATAATTCAAGTGCCTTGGAAGCCTGAGGCAGGAGGATCAAGACTTCAAAGCCAACCTCAGCAATTTAGCGCAAGACCTTTAGCAACTTCATAACACCCTGTCTCTAACTAAAATACAAAAGAGCTGAGGATGTGGCTCATTGGTTAAGTGCCCCTGGGTTCAATCCCTTGTACCACCCCCCAAAAAAAAATTTTTATGCTTGTCAGCTCCAGGCAGTCCACTCTACTTTCTCTGTTTTTGGATTTGCCTTTTCCAGTGTTTCACATCAATAGAATTACTGAAGATACAGTATTTTATCTGGCTTCATAAATTTAGCAAAAATTTTTAGGGTTCATCCATGTTGTACATGTATTAGAGACTCATTACTGAATAGTATTCCATTGTCTGGATATACCACAATCTGTACCATTTCACTTGTGGATTTTTCCAATTTAAGGCTATTATGAATAAAGCTGCCATAAAAATTTGCATATGTTCATATATGGGTACAAGTTTTCATTTGTTAAAAGGTAAACTATATCAAATAATATAAATAACTAATTTACTTTTATTTGTGATTCTAGAATTGAAAAACAACTCATTCTATGTAGATGAGTGTTCCAATGAGCTGAACTGAGAAGTTTGGCCTCATCATAAGAAATCAGAAAAGGAAACAAAGAGGGATTGGTCCTTTCTAAGTTTCTTTCTTAGCATGGAGTAAAACAGAAGAATTTCCCATTCCAGCTAAAACTGGCTTTGTCTGAGTGTTTGGCTATTACCCCTCACTCTTCTGTGTCCTTGAAAGGTGAGGTAACATCTTGGTGGTGTGGCACTTTAGCACAGTTACTCCATTTTTATTCAGCTGGGGCCCATTGCAGGGGCTCAGTGCAAACTCATGGGCTCCTATATGGTTTAACTCTTTTCTCTGGGGTGGATTCCTAGGAAAAAAAATTGCTGAACAATGACAAATAATGGACTTTCTTTTACATGGTCCTAGGGATTGGATGCAGGGCTTCTGCATGCTAGGCAACTGCTCTACCACTGAGCCACATCCCCAGACCTTTTTATTTTCTGAGACAGGGTCTCACTAAGTTCCCAGTGGACTTGTGATCCTCTGGCCTCTCAGCCTCACAAGTAGCTGAGATTATAGGAATGTACCACCACCTTGACTGGCTTCGATTTTAGCAATGGACGGTTGGTGTGCCAGGTGTTAGTAAGAATCCACTCACCAACACACATTTCTTACACAGCACCACATAAAGCAGGAACAATGTCCCCTGCATGAACAGGATACCAAGCTGGTGCTAAACTACTTTGAAATAAATATCAGTATTTTTGGTTCACTTTCACACTCACCTTCTGGTGCTTTCCTGTCCACAGTGCTCACAGGCTTATACTGAAGTATGTGTTCTCTGCTGGAGCACACGTGCCTGGAGGGGTCAAAGGCTCAGGCTGTGGAGGCACCATGTGTAAAATCCATGGTCTCAGGAGGTAAGAAACACTTTTGTCCTTTCCCTTCCCCCCTCTCTCTTTCTCTCTCTCTCTCTCTCTCTCTCTCTCTCTCTCTCTCTCTCTCTCTCTCTCTCTCTGTCTCTCTCTCTCAGGTAAATGTTCTTCACATTGTAATTATTATTCAATAAGGGGAAACTTCTAGTGACTTATTACTTTCCGTATAAATGCTGTTTCTTTCCTATGCAATACCATCAACCATATTTATTTTGTGAGGGAAAGTAATCTGGTAAGTGTTCAGTTTATTATGTAGTTCCTATAAATATGCATATTCATTACCCATGAGGTAGTCTCTTAATAAATTTCATTAACTTGATTATCCCTTGGGGAAAGTTTTTCTTGTTAAATAACCTCACATATACAAAAACCCAATCTCTTCCTGATATGTATAAGAAAACCAGAGTGCATATTAGAAAAGCTGTTTTTAATCTGCTGCAGCTAATTCAGTTATTGAGAACAGTATTTTGGGGTTTAATTGCGCGAAATGCTCAATTCCTAATGCAAACAGCCCAACAGAACCCTTTTCAAGATGCTCCACTGTGACATTAGATTATTTTGGGTGACAACACTTGCTGAACTTTAATTGATAAAAGTTGAATATTTTTCAAAGAAAGAAAAAAGACATAAAGTTATCAACACAATTTCTTCATTGCCCTAGTGCTACTGAGAAAGACTTACTCTCATTATATTTAGTTACATATCATGTGTCAAATGAGAAAATTGCTCACACAGTTGCTGAAAAAAATATTCTTCCAGCATTTTGTATAATATTTGATATGGTATGTATAATATTTGATGATAAGTCAGCTAATAAATTAAAAACTGTATCTAGTGACAACAACATATCTCTTCAGATTTGTACTATTGCAAACATTTAAAATTAATACCTCTTACTCAGTTACAATCTAGTGTAGATTTTGCAGGCCAGCTGGATGAAAGCACTGATATTAGAAACTACACAGTGCTTTTAGTTGTTAATGTCACGTTTGCATGGAAGGATGATTTCATGGAGGAATTTTTGTGCTTTTTTAAATTTAACCTCTCATTTAAGTGAATTAGATATTTTTTACAGAATTGGAAAAGTGCATTTTTGGTTAATATAAATTAAACTGAAAGAAATGTACAAGAATTACAAGTGATAGGACAGCAAGCTAACTGGAAAACACAGCATAGTAATTAAAAAATTGCTGGAAGTTACTAATAATGGTGCTATGTGGAATCATTCATTTTTCATGATGTATATATCATGAAGCTTTAGCATCCAGAAAAATTCCACAGAATCTCATGGAAGTATTGGAAAATGCAGTAAATGTTGTTAATATTATTAAAGAAAGCTCACTGCATAGCTGACTTCTTGATTATGTTCAGAAATTGAAACTAATCACACCAACTTACTGTAGCATACAAAAATTCATTAGTTGTCTCAGGGAAAAATCTAACCAGGGTGTAGGAGCTAAGGAATGAGATTCACAGTTTTCTCATTGAAAAAAAAAATCTCATTTAGCCAATATTTTTGAAGATGATATATGGGTAACAAAATTAGCATATTTAACTGATATTTTTGGCATTTTTAATGAACTGAGTTTAAAACTACATGGGAAAAACCATAGTATTTTCCAACATGTTGAATGTATCCAAGCATTCTCAAAGAGATTGTTGTCAAGGCAAGCAAGGCTTAAAAGTAATCATCCTAGCTACTACATGTTCCCAAAGTTTTTATGACATATTGAAGAGAATATTTATTAATAAAACAATTTGAAGGAAATGAAATTAGAAGTATTGTTGTATCTCACTTCTCTATCTCAAACATTTAACCATTTCTCTCTAGAAGAGAAACTTGAGACATTTCCATTTGCTTTTCAAAACCCTGAATCAATGATCAAGTTAAACTTAGTACCTAAAGAAGAAAATAAATTATTGCAGCTTAGTTCTTCATATATGTTGAAGAATGATTATGAGACACTAAGTTTATAAGCATTTGGATTAAGATAGAGGAAGCCTTTCTTTGCTAAGTAGAAAGAGGATCCTGCTATCACTACCATTCACAACAGCTTGTTTGTGTGAGGTGAGCTTTTCTATCTTAACCCAGTTAAAATCAAAGGGAGGAGACAGACTGCATGGCACAGCAGGTATGTAGGTAGCATCATCTTCCTGTGCTCCAAACTGGAAAGAGCTGTTGAACAGAAAGCACACTTGTCACGTTAAACCAAATCTTCCCTAGATTTTGCTTTTGTATTATTTTTAATGTTATTTTGTAATATTTTCCATTGTATTTAAATGTTAGTGGAACACAGTATGTGATAACCTCATTATGCTTCCTTTTATGCTTTAATATTAATAAAATCAATGATTTTATGTTTATTGAACAAGAAAAATACAAACAATAAGAAATTCTAGAGAGGATGTGGAAAAAATGGAATACTTTTTCACAATTGTAGAGATTGTAAATTAGTACAACCATTATGAAAATCAGTATGGAGAATCCTCAAAAGACTAGGCATGGAACCACCATATGACTCTGCTATACCACTTCTGGGTATTTATCCTAAAGAATTGTAAGTTATCATACTACAGTGATACATGCATAGCATGTTTCGAGTATAGCCAAATTATGCAACCAGCCTACCTGTACTTCAACAGATGAATGGATAAAAAATGTGGTATATATACTCAATGTAGTTTTATTCACCCATAAAGAAAAATGAAATTATGTCATTTGAAGGAAAATGAATGGAACCGTTATGTTAAATGAAATAAACCAAGCTCAGAAGGTCAAAGGTCATTCATGTTTTCTCTCATATGTAGAAGCTAGAGAGAAAAATGGAAAAAGAAGTTGGAAGGCTTGTATTTTATGAAAATTAAAAGGGAATCAGTAACAGAAAGGAACCCAGCAGGTGGGAGAAAGAGGGGAAGGGGGGAAAGGTTGGGGAGTAGGGATATTGGCCAAATTATATTATTATATTTTGTACATGTATGGATATAAGATAACAAATCCCATCATTTTGTACAATTATAATGCACCAATAAAAATGTGGAAAATGAAAAAAATTAATTAATTTAAAAAATTAAAAAAGAAAACTCTGTGACCTACTGTAGAGTTACAATTTCTTCAGGTAAAAGAGACTGAGGGATAATCATTAACTAATCAAGCAGCATGTCAATCCAATCCATTCCTATACACATCTCTCTTTGCTCATATAGCTGCTCTGTCTTGTGTTAATCTTTTCCCTCTCCTGATCTTGGGGCTGAAGATGCTGAGGCTTAGGTTTCTACAGAGAACTGTGGTAGTACAATTAATTATACACTCATATTGACATTACTTGTGACTCTTGGTAAGCTTTCTACCTATGGGAAATGTTTTGCTATAAAATTTCCTCATTCTGATTTTACTTTATGATACCATTTGCTCTATGGGCAGCTAGTGCTTGTGTAATAAGAAAGATAGTTATTAAAAAGTCTGAGGGTAGGGCAGAAAAGGGAAGTCAAAGAAAATGACAATTACAATTTTTTAAAAATAAAGGAATTAACTTTGGATACTTGCTGAATATAATCATCTTAAATACTATCAAATTAATATTAAATATTTTTCTCTTGAGCTGTTTCAAAGCATATTATAATTGAGGTTTTATTACAAAATGTACACAAAATAAAAGCCAACAGTGAGTTCTGTCCCATAGATAGAATAAAAGGGGACCAAATAAAGAAAATGAATTTTATCACTGTGTTGTGCCCTAGGAAGGCTTTGGCAGAGATGGGAGTGAATATAGGACAAGTCTTCATTCCCAGCAGTTCAGGATTCAAATGTGACATTCAGTTTTGAAACACTGTGCTGACTCCCTGCTGTACTGACTAAAGCAATTTGTGTTCCAGCAAAAGCACTGTGATCATTCAAATTGGGGTTCTGGCTCTTCTTCAGTACATGGTACTTGCTTCTTCTTGATGTTCATTAGTAAAACAAAAGCACTGGACTGAGGCAGAGGAAACCCAAAGCAACCCCCACCCCAGTCACCAACTAGCAGACCTCCTAATTGGTTTTTAAGCTGCTCACACCTGTCACCCAAGAACTGCAGCAGCAGCAGCAACAGCAGCAAAGAACTAGTATCCCAGAATCTTCCAAATAGGACAAGAGTTCCTGGCTGCAGCCCAGACAGGCTGACAAGGGGAAGTCACAAAGTTCAGGTTGTTGAGAGGGCATGTGTGCTTCTTGATCTTAAATGGGCCAACAGTTCCCAGCTGGTATATAGGGAGAGGCTGGCACAGATCCCACAGGAAGCCAGAGCTGGGAGGGACTGTCCTGTCAGTGACAGAAGAGTTCTGTTCTGGACCGGAAATCATCAGGAGTGAGGGTAGTCAGGGTACTGCTTCTGCCAAGGCCCTTGACATCCAGGCCTCTCACTCTTAAGGATCTGCACCAAGCCATGAAACCTAGAGGGCCTGATGCTAAGTAGCTGGACCAGAGCTGATTGAGAACAAGCCTTGAATCTGCCTTACATCTTGGGTTTTAGAGTCTGGGAGACTGCGGTGGTTGTGAAGGCTCTGGTGAGATAAATGTTGGCAGGACAGCTTGGGGTTAGTATGGGTTGATGCTTGGTTCTTGGTCCCAGTTTGGCTGTGGGCCTGGGCTGCCCCAAGTGGTCAGCCAGTGCCACCTGGGGAAGACAGCTTGTTCCTCACTTTGGAGGATCATTGCAGCAGAGCAAAGGAGGGGTTGAGAGGACCTTAGTGGAGCCCTGAGGATGGTGGCAGCTGTATTCTACAGGCACTGCCTCCCTTAGTTACACTTCTGCTGAAGGTTATTGAGCCCCATGGCAAGCTGGGACCAGAATTATATTGTAAAGCTATAACTAGGGCAGGGGCTGGCTTAGGGGTAGGGTGCTCACCTGGCATGGGTGAGGCCCTGGGTTCTATCCCTAGTTCCTCTCCCTGCAAAAAGCTGGAATCATCCTGGGCAGGAAGACTGTGTCTTGCATTTTCTTTCCTAAGGCAAGAGGTCAGATGCAGGCCCAGGTCACTCCTTGCATCTCCCTGGCCTTGCTCTTGTCTTCCATCTCCCCCTCCTGCAAGCCTCCTTTTCTCCACACCAAATCTGCAGGGCTACCTCGCCTCCTCCCACTTGGAGGAGTCATCTGCAGCTTTGGGTGGTGAGTGACCATTCTTTCCTTCTCTGCTCCTTCTGGAAGGGCCCAGCCCAAGGACCTCTTTTCCGCAGCTGGGTACTTTGCCGACATTGGACCCTTTCTCATTCTCCCTGTCACAGTCCACCTGGCCTCCTGACTACCCCCAAGTCAGTTGTGATTGCATCTGCAGCATAGTGGGGGTGGGGGCTCATGCCTGCCCCTTAGAGTGGCATCTGAGCTCCCTGCACTGTGCTTAGTACTAGAACATTCCCAGCATATGCAGGTGCTCCGAGCATGGTGGTGCCTAAATTAATTTCCCAAAGTGGAGGCAGGAGGACTGAGGCTTTGCCCTGACAAGTTGGCCTTGGGGCCAAGCCCAGACCCCACAGGCTGTTCTTAGTAGTGGCCAAGCAGAGGGAAGCAGTGCCCAGACAGTGCCAGGTAGGGGTGGAAGACAAAGCAGGGGACCCCCAAGGGCACTCAGGCTTTCTGACATATCCTTGATAAAGGAAGCAGGTGGTTTGAGCGCATCTCTCCATGAACCTCAGTGGTCTCACCTCCTCCCCCAGCCCAGGTACCCCAGGAAAATCAGCCATTAATACCCAGTTGGGAGTGTGCACCCCAGCAGGGAGGCTGGTGACTAGTGAGCCCCTCATATTTCCCTGTTTCCCTGAAGTGTGTGGGGGCAGGCAGCCCACAGTTGAAGTGCATGGCTGTGTCTCCCTGGGGCTTTGCAGATGTAGGGTGTCAGAGCTTGTTCCCCACCCTCCCGGGGGAGTCTGTGTGGCCTTCTAGGCGGAACCCTGGCCCCTCCACACAGGTGTGCTGGTGCTGCTGTCACTGGACTACCTGACCTCACTCTTCTACTGTATCCCCAAGGCTGTGCTGGCCACCATTATCATCATGGCTGTGAACCCACTGTATGACACCAAGATCTTTGGGACACTTCGGTATGTTAAGAGTATGTATATGGATCAGGCAACAGTGCCCACACCTGTCACCTGGGAGGCTCAGACAGGAGGATGGCTAGCAGGAGAGCAGCTGGGCAACTTTAGCAGGGTCCTCTGTTAAAATACAAAGGGCTGGGGTGTGGCTTAGTGTGAGAGCCCTTGCCTAGGCTGTATGAGGCCATGCAGTGCAGTCTCCAGTGCTAAAAAATATGTATATTTTTTACAAAAGGAGAGAACACTGTAGCACTGTGTCTGCAAACACTGAGGGCATGCTTAACCACATTCATCCTCACAAATTTGTTCTATTTTGCTTACTGAAGTGTAAGAACTTATGCAGTTTGTATGGCTTCCTTCCCATGACCCCAGTGAGTCACCAAATGAAAGGAGTGGTTATTTTATCCATGGGCTTCCATGCATATTTCATATTTTGAGTAGCTTTGGAATACATTGTCATGCCTGTATGCAATATAAGGCTCTCTTAAGGGAAACTGAGGCTTGTGGGGGTGAAACATTTCTGAGTCACATATGTTGGGGGTACTTTATGGCTGCACTTTGACCTCAGAATACCTCCTCAGCAAAGGAAACCTATGAGTCTGGGGGTTTGTGGTACCCACACACCTCTATCCTGAGCCTTTTGATAGCTCCAATGCTCTCCTCCCTCTGAGGTCCCTTGAGGGAAGGCCCAGGCATGTCCTGCCTGAACCTCAGGCACAAGAAGGTCTTCCTCTCTCCAAGGCAAATGTACCAGGTGTGGCCTGTGGCTGCTACCCGTGAGGCTCCAGAAATGGGAGCCCTTGGGGCTGCTTTGGATCCATGACCACCACTGCTTCATGTGTGAGGACCAGAAGGCTGTCCTGCTGACTGCAGGGTGCATTAGGCTTAGGTGGTAGTGGGAAGCCAGGGAGGAGAGGCACCTCTCAGCAGACTTTTCTCCCAGGGCTGGACCTGCTACCTCTCTGCATTAGGTTCCTGCTGTGTTTCTGGTAGGACTAGTACAGCAGGCTGGATGGGATTCTGGTGTCCTTGCTCATCCTCCTGCACTCCATAGCCAGGCCCAAGACCCAGGTGTAGATCAGGGGTGAGCATTCAATGGTGGGACTCCATGGCCTTGCTGTCCTGGTGTTTGAGTTCATGGGTGATTTCAGTCTCTGCTGAATATGATGTCCTTTGGTCATGCACTATAGCAGTCTCCACAGTGCCTGGCCTCCTTCCAGTACCCCCTTCTGTTCCTCCAGCACCCTGGGCTCAACATGGGCTTCCTGCTTGGGACAGGCAAGGCCTGACAGAGGCTGTGTCCAACCTGCCTCCAGGACTCAATCTTTTCCCTCTGCCTTCCAAGGTGTCAGAGGAGCCAGTCCTTTTCTTGCAGCCAATCAGTGGCCTGCACTTCTCTGTCACTGAGGCCCTGTGGGAGATGATACTGAACCAGGTCTTGGAAGGTATGTGGCTGGGCTGAGGTCACTGTGAGTTCCCACTGCCCTCTGTTCCACTGCTCTCTGTTCTCCTGCCCTGGCTGTCAGGCCCAAAGGACCAGCCCCAGCCATCAGGGAGACACTTACCTGCTTGCACAATCGGGAGGTTGACACACAGATCTGAAGTGGGCACTGGACCCCAGAACACCCTGCTGTCTGCTTCAGCAAGGACCACAGTGCCCCAAGTGTGGCTCCCCCTGCCATGTGGGTCCTGCCACCCTGACATTCTCACTAGGTGTGACAGAGTGGACTGTCCCCCAGGATCCCCATAACTCTGAGCGGTCCTGGAGTCCACACATCTACAGCATCGACTACACCATGGTGCTAGGGCTCGATGAACTCCTGGAGGACTTCCACAGGCAGGGTGCTGCTCTGGTCTTTGTGGGTCTACAGGGAGGCATGGCCTGACCCCTTTCCTCTGACCTGGTTCCTGATTGCCTAAACTTCACCTCTGCCTGTCCTCCAGGGGCCACTCCCCTGCTATGAGTACCAATCCATGTCTGCAGCCAGACTATATTTAGCACTGAGGACATCTGGCTCCAGAGCCATGTTCATGGCTCATGGTTGTCACATTCTTGGTGGTTTATGCACAGCACTCCTCCTGGTGGTCTTTAGAGACCATTCATATAGAGATCTCTCCCCTGGAAGCAGATCCCCAGGCAGGCTGCCCTCCTTCCACTTATCCATGTCCTGGCTGTCTACCCTGTGTATTGGGCAGGTGGGCTTGTGCCCTGGACTGGAGAACATCTGTTCACGGGTGCTCTACTGGCTTCCGACCTAAAGGGGTTTCAGTACTTCTAAATCCTGGAGGAGGCAGGTGGGTGCAGAGGACATTCTCCAGTGAGCTGGACAGTCCAGCATGTCCACACTCTTAGGGATCAAGACAGGACAGGACATGATCGGAACAGCCAGAAACTCTGGGAAAGGGGAGGGCCCTAGGGGCATGGGTGGAACCTTATATCTTCTTTCTCTGCAGATGTTTTAAATATTTGTGTCTGTTTGTGGTAATCTTTAAATACAAAGAAATATCTTAAATGTGTCTCCTTGATTGTGCATATACCAATCAAGATAACATATCACTCATTCTAGAAAGTCTTCTCAGGCCTTCACCCTTAGGAAGAACCACTGTTATAGCCAGTGTGGTGGCACACAGCTATTATTCCAGCAACTCAGAAGGCTAACACAGGAAGAGTGCAAGGTCAAGGCCAGGCTCAGCAACATATAGATCCTGTCTCAAAATAAAATGTGAAAAAGGGCTGGGAACATGGCTCAGGGGTAGAGCACTTGACTAGTGTGCTTAACACCCTAGATTCCAGCACTGCAAAAAAGAAAAATAAAGATTGTTTTTGTGTCTGACTTTCTGGGCACAGTGCATTCTCTGTGCGATTTCTCTGGTTTGTAACTAGAAGCCATTCAAATGCAGAAAACCAAAGGGTAAGAGAACCTGGCACAACTGCAGGAAGCCAGCAGTACCCAGCAGAGAGATGGACTACACAGGAGGATGACCTGCTCAGAGACTCAGGCAGAGCCCATCAGAGCTAGTGATGCTAACCCAGATGGCTGACCCCTTCCTGGCACTAGACCCTAAAGGCCAGCCTTTAATTTCATTGAACAACCTGAGGCACCCTTACTTCTTCTTTTTTCATATTTATTTTTTTCTTTTTACTTATACATGACAGTAGAGTTTATTTGACATATTTATACAAATGACATATGTCTTACACTAATTAAGATCTGAGTCTTGAATTTGTACTTTATATGGAGATTTATTGCGGTGTATTTATATATGTGTATAGAAAAACAATGTCAGATTCATTTCAGTCTCTTTCCTATTCCTGTCCCCATTATGTTCCCTTCATTCTCTGTGGTTGCTGTTTATTTTTTAATGGCTGAATATGTTTATTTTGAGTAAACTGTATGATGCTACATATTTGTACCCCTGAGAGGAAAATGTACATTGTAACAGCTAGTAAAATGAAGAAATCTTGATTTTTATAATATTAAGCAGCATACTTAATATCTGTAGATTATTGAATAGCACAATCATATTACCATATGTACCATCAAATTTTATACTTAATAGTATATTTCAAGTGCTCAGAATACCTGAAGTACCTGCCTACTTCTAATTTGAACAGTCCATATTCTTGCATGGTATTTTGGGTTATACCCAGCTGTCCCTGAATGTGATATAAAGTATAATTTTTGATTCAATTGCAAATAACACATAAAAAAAGAGATTCTAAAGTTGTACATTCTTATGATAATGCATTCTCAATGAATACTATCATGGGTCTCTTGCATCTTTAGAATAATTTTTTGCCTAGCATTCAAAAACTATGGTAAAGACAAGACTAGAACAATGTCAAAATTTTCACAAATTTCTCCATTTTACCCACTCTATTCAAGCCTTTCCTTGCCCTGGATATTAAATCCAGAACCCCTCACATGCTAGTCAATTATTCTATCACTGAGAAACATTCCTAGTACTTGGAAGAAGTACTTCTACTTGTGGCCACAGCTCCTATTGGGCAGGTATTCCTCTATTGCTACAGATCTTGCTCATTTCTGGGTCACCTTCCTTCTTGTCTCTGTAGGGGAAAGCAGCCATGGCTTCACATTTGTGGTCTGTTCATTAGTATTTTGCCATTCTCCATTGTTGCCCTTAACCTTTGGCAAACTCTTTAATTATACTTCTGTGAGTGTTAGACCAGGACGCAAGAAAAGACCACTGACTCCAATTAAAATCAAATTAAAGCAAGCTTATTATTTCAACCAGCCGGGCTGCCTTTCCCTCCCAAAATGGCGGGAACAAAACAGCAGCCCCACCTTTCCTACAGCCCAGCTTTATAGCCCAGAAAATTACACAAAAGGGGGGTTACCGATAACAGAACTCTGACAAGCATCACACTAATGGTAGTTTACATTTTTTTTTTTTTTTTTTGCTGGCCCCAACATCAGAATTTATGAGGACCATTAGAGCCTCAGAGAGGGTCATTGTCTGGCCAGGGAAGGCCAAGATTGATGAGGTGTCACTAAAGTTTCAGAGAGGGCTGCTATCTGGTCAGAGAGCCAGGCATGGGTGAGTTCAAGGCACGGGCAGGCATTCCAAGCAGGTTCAGAATTTGTAGTAATTTATAGTAAAGCTGAAATTAGCTTTTCATGGCTTTGTGGCAAGATGGCTCCCAATTTTAATAAAAGATCAGGTTGGGTCTATCATGAGGATTTTCACTTCTGTGAAACTGTAATTTTTTTTCAGCCCATTGTGGTGTTCCCTATCTCTTTTTCCTAGAATAAGCTGAAAACTAGGGACATTAATTCTCCTTTAAAGGTCTGGTAAACACAATTGAGAATACAATAGGATCTGGTCTTTACTTTGTTGGAAAGCTTGTTATTACAGCTTCAATATCATTAGTTTTTAATGGTCTGTATAGGTTTGCCATATGCTCTTGGTTCAACTGCAGTAGGTTTTATATGTCTAAAAATTTGACCATTTTTTCTATATTTTTTAATTTATTAGAATATAAGTTTTCAAAAAAAGTCCATAATGATCCTTTAGATTTCAGAGATGTTTGTTATGTCATTTTTCATCTCCAATATTATTAATCTGAGTCATCTCTTTCTTTTGGTTAGTTAGAATGAGGGTTTATCAGTTTTGTTTAACATTTTGAAGAGCCAACTCTTTGTTTCCTTAATCCTTTGTATTTTTTATTTTCTATTTCATCATTAATTTTTACTTCCTTCTACTGATTTAGAAATAATTTTGTTCCTTTTTTTATAGGGCCTTGAAGTGCATTATTAGGTTGTTATTAGAATCTTTTTGAATTTATTTTCTTATTTGTTTTAACTAGGTATACATGACAGCAGAATGCATTTCAATTCATTGTACCCAAATGGAGCACAATTTTCATTTTTCTGGTTGTATATGATGTAGAGTTACACCATATGTGCAGTCATGTATGTACCTAGGATAATGATATTCATCTCATTCCACCATCTTTTCTGTTCCCATACCCTCCCTCTTCCATCCCTTCCCTTTACTCAAAGTTCCTCCATTCTTTTCACACCACCCCCATTATGGACCAGCATCCACTTATCAGGAACAACATTCAGCCTTTGATTTTTTGGGATTGGCTTACTTTGCTTAGCATGATATTCTCCAACTCCATCCATTTACTGGCAAATGCCATGGTCTTATTCTCTTTTAATGCTGAGTAATATTCCATTTTATGTATATTTTATAGTTTCTTTATCCATTCATCTGTTGAAGGGCATCTAGGTTGGTTCCACAGTTTAGCTATTGTGAATTGAGCTGCTGTGAACATTGACCGTGCCTGTGTCACTATAATATGCTGATTTTAAATCTTTTGGGTGTAGACTGTTGAGAGCCACAGAAGGAGTGGTTGAGAGGTGATTCCAGAGCCATTAAGATGATGATAATTAAGTTAAGCTGTGTATAATTGCTGTGACTGGATGATGCTGGATTGGGGCAGGCTGTGTATTGAATTGTATATAGACCCCTGCTGTCAGGCAATAGGGCGGCTCCTGCTGCCTCAGCGCCTGCTATTTTTGAGTTCTCAGGGCGTTTCCCATTGAGTTCCTGTTGAGTTCTCGCTGGGTTCCCATGGAGTTCGAGGAGCCTGGTGGAGAGCTGAGAGAGTTCCCGGGGAGTGCGCGTGGAGTTCTGGTGGAGTTCATGCAATAAAGGAGTTCCTGTTTGAACCTACAAGTGCCTTATAGCGGCTCGGTTATTTTGTGCCCAGCCAGACTGTGACAGTAGACCAAGAAGTGGGATAACTGGGTCAAATGGTGGTTCGATTCCAAGTTTCTGAGGAATCTCCATAGTGGTTGCACCAATTTGCAGTCCTACCAGCAATGTATGAGTATAACTTTTTCACCACATTCTCACCAACACTTATTATTGCTTGTATTCTTGATACTTGCCATTTGGATTGGAGTGAGATGAGGTCTTAGAGTAGTTTTGGTTTGCATTTCTCAAACTGCTAGAGATGTTGAACACTTGTTCATATATTTGTTAGCCGATTGATGGGGCAGAGAAAAGGCTGTGAGATGACCCCAGAAGAAGAGGGAGCCCATGGAGAGCCCCAGGTATAACTCTGATGTTCTTTAGGACAACTGGAAAAACTTTCTGCCTGTCCCCTGGGCATAGAGCTTTTTAGGAGAGTGGCTTGGCAAGAGCCCACCAAAATGACAGATCAGGTGACAGAGGAAGGAAGAGGGTTTCGCAGCTTGGTGGAAAAGGCATGCTCTACCCAGAACCTGCCTGGACCTACAATGAGCTCTAGCCAGATAGGAGACTCAGCGACATCAGATCTTGATGCAGCATCCATGCTGTGGCTGGGGAGGAACACCAAGGTGAACCAAATGACTTCAACTCTGTTTAAAAGTGATTCTGTTTTTTTTTTTTAATTGAAGCAATAGCTTTGGCGTTTTCGTAAAAATCATAAATGCCTATTGTAAAAAATGCAGAAAACCACTTCCCTAGCCTCTTTCCACTCTGATGATCACCCAGAACTTCCTATCCCTGGGATTCATGCATCTGTCAGCATGTGGGCACACTGCTGGCTCCATGTGCTCCATTCATGGTGCTCTGTGACCTACATTCTCATACATCATTTGCTATGAATTACTGTGATAATGAATAGTGTCAGGATAAATGGTTTTTAATGTCTGCATCTATATCAGAATATTCATAGTGAGCTCTCTGTTCAACTAGAATATGGATTGTTTTACCCTAAAATTCATTTGTTTTGTTTTATTTTAGGGGGATTTTTTTTTTTTGGTGGTACCAGGGTTTGAACCCAGAGGCACTGAGCCACACCCCAGCCCTTTATATTGATTTTTTTGAAATTTTGAGGCAGGGTCAACCTAAGTTGCTGAGACTTGGATCCTATTGTGAATTGAGCTGCTGTGAACATTGATGTGGCTGTGTCACCATAGTATGCTGATTTTAAGTCTTTTGTGTCTGTGTAGCCAAGGAGTGGGATAACTGAGGTCAAATTTCGATTCCAAGTTTCTGATGAATCTCCAAACTGCTTTCTCCCAAGCTGCTGGGATGCGAGACTCAGTGTGAATTTTACAGGGCCAGAGCATCTCAGTTTGGACCAGTTGCTCCTGAGGGACTTGGTGGATTATGGACAGATTGTTTTACCCTAAAATTCACTTGTTTTGTTTTATTTTAGGAGTGACAGCACAGTGGTGGAGTATTCAAATCAAGGTGCTCTTCCAAGCAGGTGCGTGTGCATGCCTGCACTCTTGCTGCAAGAGAGTGAGCCTCTGGACAAAGGGGATATGGGGCCCACCAGGGCTATACCCGAGACCAGGGTCCCCAGCTTTTCACCGGACTGGGTGAACTTATCTCTCCAATCCTTACCTGCCACACCTAGGTGATCTTTTCAAGGGCTACTGCCCAGGTTGGAGCAGGTGTGCATTATGGCAGAGCTGGTAACCTGACCTCCTTCCCCCCATCTTGCCTGGTTTTTCTCTATCTCTGCACCTCAAGAATCACATGTCCATACCTGTACCCTCCATATCCTGGGGCTGGATTCAACGTGACTCCATTCTTCTTTAAAAGAAAGTCCGAGCTGGCTCAGTGGTCCACACCTGTAATCCCAGTGACTCTCAGGGCTGAGGCAGGAGGATCACAAAAGTCTCCCAATTCCAGGACAGCCTGGGCAGCTTATCAAGACCTTTTCTCAATATAAAAATAAATAAGTAAAAAGAACAGGAGATGTAGTTCAGTGTTAAAGCACCCTGGGATGTGATCCCCAGTGCCAAATGGAAAAGAAAATTAAATAACTACAACAAAAATAAAATAAAGGCCACCAGGAGTGAAACCACAGAGCTGATTGGAATGAGGAATGTACCTTTTTGAATCATGATTTTTGTAGAAAAATCATCGTTATAAAATGTGTCTTATGTGGCTCTGCCCTTTGTAAACTCAGCCAATTCTGCTTCCCTGTTTTAAAAGAATATTAACCCTCTGCATGGATGAAGTTTATCCCATCATGTGAATTTGTGCAGTTCCAGGCAGATGGGTTTTCCAGAAGACTCCTGGCAAAGGCTCATGGAGCTACTGCTTGCCATGATGAATCTGGCCCCATCTGCAGGTGAGTGGGGTTCCTAACTCCATGTGGCTATGAATATGGCCTTACTTGGAAATGGAGTCTTTGCAGATGCAATTAGTTTTTTTAAAATTTTATTTTAATTGTAGTTGGAGATAATACCTTTATTTTATTTTTATGTGAAGCTGAGGATAGAACCCAATGCCCTTCCCATAATAAGCGAGTGCTCTACTGCTGATCCACAACCCCAACCCCAGATGTAATTAATTTAATTCTGATTATATTGTAGTGGTCCAGGATAGGCCCTAAGTTTAATATGAACAGTGTCCTTGTAAGAAGAGACAGAAGCCCAGACATACAAGAAGATACCCACTGTTGATGCAGACAGATCAGGGTGTAAAATATAAGCCCAGCACATTCAAGATACAGCTCAGACATCCAGGGCTCTGCCCTGCTTTAAGGTCATTGACCATTGTGGGGAGGGCAGGAGGTGTGGAGTAGAGTCTGGCTGCTGTAGCCAAGAAGGAGCCAGGAGCCAGGAGGGTCATGGGTCATATCAGGGGCACACACCTTATGTGCATGCAGGCATGTATAATTATTTTTTAAATAATAATAATTATTATTCTTTTTTGGTACCAGGAATTGAACCCAGGGATGCTCTACTACTGAGCCATATCCCCAACCCCCAGTCCTTTTTACTTTTTATTTTCAGAAGGGATCTTACTAAGTTGCTTAGGACCTTGCTAAATTGCTGGGGCTGGCTTTGAACTTGTGATCCTCCTGCCTCAGCCTCCCCAGCTGCTGGGATTACAGGAGTGCACCACTGTGCCTGGCTTCTTTTTCAATAGATGGTCTCTATATTGCCCCAGCTGGCCTTGAACTCCTAGCCTCAAACTGTCCCCCGGCCTCAGCCTCCTGTGCCTGACTTAATAGCTGTAGAATTTTGATGGAGGTGAAATCACATTTTATAAAATTGCCTCCCCCCCTTTTCTGTGGCGCAGGAGATGGAACCAGGGCCTCGTGTGTGCCAGGCAAGTGCTCTACCATTAGCTCATCTAGCCTCCTTAGTAGCTGGGATTATCAGCATGCACCATTGTCTGTGGCTTAAAATTAATCCTTTTAAGTGACAGTCCAGGTACCTTCAGTTCACAATGTTGCCCAGCCACCCACTCTGTCTAGTTCTGAGCCATTTTCATTACACCAAAATAGAGCTCTATCACCATTATACAGCTACCTCAGATTCCGGCCTCTCCCAGGCACCCACAGTTCTAGCAAATGCACAGCCCAGATATATCAGCTCAGCTGCACCCCAGCCTTCTACCCTGTTTTCTACATTCAGGCAGCAGTGAGGGTAAATTAGTGCGTTTCAAAGTTTTTAACAAATGACCCTAAAGGGGAAATGTTTTTTTAATACTAGATGAATCAAATCAGGTTATGCTGTCGACAGCCCAGCTGGGTCAGGGCAGTGGGACAGGTGGCCAAGACCCCAGGGCAGACACCCAAAGTTGGGCATTGAGACAGGTTTCCTAAGAAGTGCTACAGAAGGTCCCATGGAGAACAGGGGAGGGGTGGGACTTTGTGCTTCTCCAGGGAATAGTGTTCCATCCCCACAGTGCCTTTCCCTCTCCAGTGTGCTCTGATCTGCACTAGTTTCCCCAGGGAGGGACTGTGGGGGTTACCAGCAGAACAGCTTAGCTAGCTTTGTCCCACCCAAAGTACCCATAGAACTTGGTGAGCACACACAAAAGAACTTGGTGAGCACACACAAAAGTAGCTTTCTACAGGTAGCACTAACTTGCCCTGATTCCCAGCAAGTGTGAGAGAATGCCAGTGTACATGGGACAATGTGTACTGTGGACATTCTGGCCCAGCTATGCTCTCTAATTAGTGCCTTGACATGGCTAGATTCTTGTGAACAGAGAGGGAGACTTAAGGGACATGGTGTTTCATTGTCCTCTTTTTCCAGGGATGACAGGTCAAAGAAATCCAGCCTTGCTAAGGAGGGATGCCTTCCAGGAACTCCACAGAGGGAGTACACCTCCCTGTTGTTTCAAGGATGTCACAGAATTGGAGGGGGTAGCAAGGATGAGCCAATTCAAAATGCTACAGAAGTCACTATCCTTACAAAGCCCCACCATTTTTCTTAAATAAATGTTCCCAGATTGCTGTCTCCACTGGTTAATTTCCAGAATTCTTATGAAACTTTCAGTATTATTCTTTGTGGCCCTGAAGGACTGTAGAGATAAGAGCAAGCTAAGATTTTAAGAGGGAGAGTTGAAGGGAAACATTTAGCATAGAGAGAGAATCTGGAGGAAGGAGCATGGGAAGGAGTGGGAAGATACTAGAGATGAAGTTGGCCAAATTATGGTTCCCTGTAGGTACAGATACACCCCTATGATACTCATCATCCTGTATAATTAACACACACCAATAAAATGTAGTGTTTTTTTTTTTTCCCTAATTTCCAGAATTCTTAAAAAGCTGATTGGGCCTTTTTTTTTTTTTTTGGCAAGTTTTCTCACTGGTTTTGTTGAGGTGAGAATTCTCAGCAGCCCCCACTTGAATTTCTGATGTCTCTGAAGTTCACATTTAAGAAATAAATGAATTAGCATCATAAATTCCCTGTGAAGGAGGACAGTGACCCACTAGCTGGCCATGCAATTCTGTTAGGGGATGGCAACCAACACTAAAAGAATACGACTCATCCTGGGCACAGGGGCCACACCTATAATCCCTGCCACTCTGGAGGCTGAGATGGGAGGATCCCAAGGCTCTCCTGGCCCTTGGTGGGTGTGAGGAGGATTCGGGGACCTGGAGCCCTTGGAAATCTGGATCAGAGCCTCCTCCATTACCTGTCAGGCGCAAAGCGGCAGGGGACGCCTCCCAGGGGGAAGGAGCAGTGATCTGGGAGGGTGCCAGGCCCTCTGGGGGTATCACGTGGTGGGGAATTCCGGCCACATCCCTACATACCCAGCAGTGGCTAGGAGGCTGGCTGAGAGGAGGTGCCTCGGGGCACATGACCTATGGATGAAAAGAGCGCGGGACCGTGGCTAGGCTCTTTGCGCTGTAGGTGCCAGCGGGTAGGTGACGGGATCTTGCTTGGCAGGATTCAGACATGGGGGGCTGCGGGTCTTGTGGGTGCCAAGGGTCCCTGTGGTAAGGATACACTCCTTGGATACCGGATTCCATTGCGTAGGTTGCGGGGATGCGGAATATAGGTCTCCTGGGCGCCAGAGACCTCTAGAGAAGGTGATGCGGGATGCAGGTGCGGGTTATGAGTCTCGCTGGGCTGGATGCTGTCCAGTGGGTAATTAAGGTCCCACGGGTCGGGGTGCAAGGCCGGGTGGTGAGGAGGCCCTGGGGCAGTGTTGCGTCCTTAAGCGCAGGCCGCCTCTTCCTGCTGGTTCAAAGTTTTGGTTTCGAAGGGATGTGGTTCAGCGCTGTCTCGACCCCAGCTCTCCGGCTGCAGGCGGTGGGGCTGCAGGCCTTTCCTGGGTATGGTGCGACATCCCTGGAGGACAGTCCACCTATCTGTGTCCCGCTCCAGCCCGGGGGTCGCGCAGGAGCCCACAGACAGCACAGCTGGGGTGAAAAGGCTGCAGCTAGAGCGCTTAGCGCAGCGGGACGGGGGATCTGAGACCTGAGGCTCCGCCTCTGTAACCGCTGTAGTAACTTTTAGGAGAAAGGCTCGCTTTCCAAGCAGCTTTGCAGGCTGCCTAGGGGTCTTCTGTGTTAGGCCAAGGTTCTTCCATAGCTGAAGGTCCACCTGAGTTCCCTGCCCACCTCCCCCAAGTTCTCAGTGATTGTCTGGCAAGCTGGCCTGGCCTGCAGTCTGAGCTGCAGTCTTAGCCTCCCTGGGTGATGGCCCAGACAGAAGGGGGCTTCTGGATGGAAGGGGATCCAGGGTAGAGTGGGACTTGGGATTGGGCAATGACCATGAGCAGCCACAGGAGTCAGACTGCTGCTGGATTTCCATTGGCCAGGGGAACTTTCTGGCTACAGCAATCTCACTTTCTCACAAAATGAAACTTAAATGGGACTATGGTCACATGACAGGAGGCACAGTTTATAGCTGCTACCTTGGGAACTCTTGCTTCTCTTTCAGACCTCCAGGGCTAGAGAATCCCCCAGCCAGAGACAGCACATCTCCTGCCAGGAGGCCTCCAAGTTCTGTAGCCAGTGTGAAGAGAGGCTGCTTCCTACAGCCCCAGGACCAGGCAAATCCCAAGAGGCACTGGGGTAAGTGGAGAGTGTGGGCATCTGTGCCTTCCAGGCAGATGGGAGCAGGGCCAGCTTGCAGCCTCAGGGAGGCCTGGCCCCTCCCCCCACAGAACTCTTCCTAGGGGGCACTTTCCTCAAGTAATTTTGTGAGGTTCTTTACTGGAGTCATCATCTGTCCTGCTTAAAGTTTCCCATCTCTTTTCTTTGAGGGAACTGGAGTTTAGTCCCCTTTGGGGATGAAAAGCCTCTGGCTGAGCTGAAGGGCCCTGGATATTCCAGAGGATATCTTGGGAGGTTTCTGAGGCTGCTGGAGGGGGAGGGCTCTGTGGATTTGCAATGCCCTGAGAGGGTCCCCACAGCCTGCCCAGGCTGTCGATGGAGGGACAGGAGGGCACCAGCTGTCAGATGGGTCTTCCTTGCTGAAGACAGGGATAGAGAAACTATCTCCCCTGCTCTTGTCCCACTGCCCCAGAGCCTAAGTGGCACAACACTCCCAGAGGGCAGCACAGCACTCCCAGAGTGCAGCACTGCACTCCCAGAGGGCAGCACAGCACTCCCAGAGGGCAGCACTGCTCCCCCCCAGCCCCAAGGACACCCAGAGCACCCTTTGAATCTGCAACCTGTGCATAGCAGGGAGGGCCTGGGAGAGGACCACACATGTGCTCTGGAGATGTGCCACACACACCTGTGCTTGAGTGGGAACAAAGTCCTTATTTCAGCTTGCTGCTTGCCCACAGCTGACCCTTAGTCCATTGAGCAGGTGTCATGGGTGTGAGTGGGTATGAGTGGGTTCTCCCCCTGCTCTGCCTGGGCACGCTCTCATTTTCAGGTGCTTTCTTTGGGCCACAGGAGGTGTGAGAAGGCAGCTGCTTTCTTTGGTTGATTTTTGCTTCCTTGGTGTTTTGTCTCTGGCTCTTTGAGGAGGGGCTTTGAATTACAGTGAGATTTGGAGTCCATCTTTTCTTCTGGAACCTAGCTGGGCCTTGTAGCTTGGGCCTAGGGCAGATGCACCTGGTGATCCTGAGTGGTTGTAGATTCCTTGCCTTGTGAAGATAGAGCTGTGGAATGGTGAAGCCTGCCAGGGTTCCCCACCCCTGGGTATCAGGAAGAACATCTGCCAGCTGGGGCCTTGGGGGGGTGGAGGGTTTGCAGTCCCAGAGATTTTAAAAAAGCCAAGCTGCTAACTGTGATGTTCCCAGCACTGTGCTAAAGATGACATTATTATAAATCCCTGTCCTACAGATGCTGAGAGTGAAGCACAGAGAGGTTAAGTAACTTGTCACAGCCACACAGCTAGTAACAGGAAGAGATAGGACCTGAACCCTCTGGAGCCCACATGCAGGTTGAATACTGTGTTTGAGGTCTTGCTGGTCCTGGTTTGAGGGAGAAAAGGGGTGCTGGTCTGAGTGATAAACAGTGCCAGCCTGTCTTTAGAGGCTTGCTGTGGGGTTGGTATTAAAATCAATGATGCGACAAGACAAGGGGTTCCCTGACCATGGCCAGAAAAGGGCCAAAGGGGCAGACACAGCACCCTGAAGGGCTTCATTTAGTCCCCATCCCTTTGGGAAGTGGCAATCCACCTTCATCCTGCTTCAGAGCCTCCCTGAAAGGCCACTGCCCTCTGCCCCTTTTTATTTTTGGCAAGGGCCTGGGATGGGCCCAGAACCACTTGCCAGCAGAACCAGAACAAAGAGGGATCTTCCTGAGAACAGGGACATGGGGCCTTTTTATCAAATGCCCCTGATTCTTCTCATACTGGAGTCCTACTGTGGCAGGAATCAAAGAAGAAGCAGCAAAGGACAAATGTCTAGCCATGTCCCTGAGCCTTCAAAGGGGAGAAGTTATATTCCTAGGGGAGTTATTTACATTCCAAAAGGCAAAAGATAGGGGTCTATTCTATTAATCAGGTTTCCTGGAGATAACTGACTAGAAAGGGCAGGAACCCTCCCTTTTCTAGGCACTACTTCTCATCGCAGTGTTTTTATAGTTTTTTTATACCCAGGCCTGGGTTTGTCATCCATTACACTACCAGGGGCTGCCTTCCAGGGGGTGCCCATCCCTGCAGGTAGGGAGAGAGGGCAGAGTGGCCTGACACCTCCCCTAAGCCAGAGCCTGGCAGAAGTGCCAGCCCTGGCTTCCTCACACCTGGGATTAACTGTTTACAGGAATTGAAGCTGAAACAGGAACTGGGGACTTGGCTCTGCAGCAGAGGGAGGCCACTCCTCTCAGTCACTTGGAGGTTCTCCAGGTGGTTTCACCTACTGGTAGGAATCCCAGGCCCCGGTGTGTTCTGCCAGGTACCCAGGCCTAGAGGTCCCTTGGATGAAGGCATGGGGGGAAACCTGGGGTCTCTGCACAGGCAGGGGGTGGGGGTGGGGTGAGGGCTTTGAGAGGTGTGGGCCCCCCCTTTCCTGCCCAGGTACCCAGGGACCCAGTTGGAACTCCTTCCCCAGTGCTGGGAGGTTCCTGGAGGAGGCGTGATGGTCCAGGCAGTGTATTTCTTTTTTATTCTGTTTTCCTGGAGGATGTATGTTTCTATGATGGAGGAAGTAAGTTCAGAGTCGCCAGAACATCAAGGCTCCTGGGAGGTGGGGAGTGTGCTTCTTGGAGCCAGGATGGTGAACACCACTTGGGAGGGAAGCAGCCTTAACTCTGAGGCCCAGGGTGGGTGCGGTTCAGTCCAGTCCCTGGCATGAGTGGGTAAGACCCCATCTAACAAGAATGAAGTCCAAATAGCAAGGTCCCTTCTGCTTGAAGTCTCCCAGGGGACTCCACTGGAGGCCCAGCCTGGGAGGGAGTGGATGTTCACCAGGTGGGGAAGAGGCCTGGGCTGTGGCATCTGGTGTCTCAGTTTTGGTCCCCTCTGCCCCCAGCACCTGCCACACAATGGGCTGGCAAAGCCTGCTGTGCTATGCTCTGGTGTGTTTGCTTTTGAGTTGTCACAGAATTATCATAACATACATTTGGCATTTGATCCCTTGAAGTGGAGCATTTCAGGGGCCTTTGGAGCTTGCCTACTGTCAGTGAGCTGGTGTGAGCTTTTACACACTTTCTGGTCTTGGGGTGTTTAACCATTGAGCCACATCCCCAGCCCTTTTTATTTTTTTATTTTGAGATGGGGCCTCATTGCTGAGGCTGGCTTTGAACCTGTGATCCTCCTGCTTCAGCCTCCTATGTTACTAGGATTACAAGTTTTTGCCACTGTGTCCAGCTCTTCCTCGTATTTCTAAGGAAATTGGTGTGCTGAACAGATGGAATGCTCTGACCTGGCAGGGTCTGAAGCTGTGGGCAGCCTGGCCTGGCTATGCCCAGCCACCTGCAACTGCTGGGCTGCTTCCCTAGACAGATTCCTGCTCCTGGCCAGTCTGTCTAGAGAACATGTTCCTGCACCCCAGTACTGAATGCTTACCAGGGCAACCTCTGCTAGCCCCCAGCCTCTCTAGCTGCCTTGGCTGCAGTGTGCCTGAGGTTTCATCTCCTCTTCCACCCTCCCCTCCCCAGTGCTGGGGGTGCTTCATTTTGTTCATAGTCCAGTGGGGTGGGCAGAAGTGGCACCTGTGGATCCAATTATAATCTCCATTAAAAGGGAAGCCAGATGCCTTTTGGAAATCAGATGGACACTTTTATTTGTTCTTGTTGGACTGCCTGTTGAGATTTACAGTCCCTGGGGCTGTTTGTGTTGCAGAACACAGGAAGCCAGGACCTAGCTTGAAAGTTTGGGTATGCCTAGGGTCTTGCTCCTTTCTCTGGTCCTGGCAACCCAACCCTTTTGCACATTACAGCTGTTTCCTCAGGCTGCAGGTGAAACTCATGTTGGTCAAGGTCCAACATTCAGCTCATCATCGTGGCCCCCCCAGGAGAGGGTGGGTTTATCCAACTCCAGTAGGAGCTCTGGAGCTCCTGACTCTGTCCCTGGAGCCAGAGAAGATGCCAGGTTCTGACTGGATGAGGTTGCCCGTCCAGCTGGTATAATGGGAGAGAGGCCCGTCAGAATCCTGGGTTTATTGTTAAGTGTTAGCTGTGAAAGGAAAGTGGTCTGGGAGTAGGGTATGTGGCAGAAAATTTTCCAACTTTTTAATGATGTGTTGTGTGGGGGAAGTTAGAAGTCTTTGTGGGTGGTGTTGAGTTTGAGTTCTCCACAGGGACTCAGCATAGGGTCTGAGTCCTGCAGGAGGACTTGGTATAGGGTCTGAGACCTGCATTTGGGCCTCCTTTAGTATGTGTAACTGAGGGTCTTCTTCCTCCAGCACTCTGGGCCTAAGGTCTTCATAGAATGTGTAGGGAGGAGATGCAGTGGTAAAAGAGCTGGGAGAGGAAAGAGAGCAGGAGTTAGGGGAGGGAATACCTGGAGCCCAGCAGACCTGGGCCTTGAGCAGTCAGCTCAGAGAAGGTTCCAGGCACAGGCTTGAAATGGCACCATGTCATCAAGACCCAGGTTTGACAAGAGAGAGTCTTCGAAGGATTAAATTTGGGCTCAGGTATACAATCTTGAGTGGCTGTGTGTGGACTCTGTGGGTGACATAACTGGTCAGGTGACGTTCTCCATAGACAAGAGGGTAGATGGATGGGATAGTGCTAGGATAAGGGAGGCAGGCCTCCACTGGGAGGTACCTGGACTGAGGCTTCCTGCCCCTGAGGAAGGGGAGTTTTCTTGTAGGAAGGAAAGGGCAGATTCTGTTTTAGAGCTGCAGAGCTGGAATATTGTGGACATTGGCCCTGCCCTGACTCTTTCTTTTCTTTTCCTCTCCATTTCTCCTGCACCACCCCTTTCTCTTTCTTCCTTGATAATAGTGATTGAACCCAGAGGTGTTCTATTACTGAGCCACATCCCCAGCCCTTTTTATTTTTATGTTGCGACAGGGCTTTACTAAGTTGCTGAGGTTGGCCTCATACTTGGAATCCTCCTGCCTCAGCCTCCCCAGTTGCTGGGTTACATGCACCTGCCAGCCCAGGCTCTTTCTGTCTGATTCGCTCTTTGCAGCTGGGGCTGAATCCTTGGCCACATCCTGTCTGGCTGTTAGCAGAAACCACACCAGGGCCTTGGGGGAGGATAGGGCTGATCTTGCAGGGGTTGTCCCAGTGTGGCCTTCTGGTGCTCCCTGCCTTTTCCATGATTTGACCTGTCCTTCACCTGCCTGTGTAGATTCTGAGAACAATAACTCCTTGTGGCCTAATCCCTGAAGGAAGAGATGGAATGCAGGGAAGTGCTGAAGGAAGATGGGGACCTGTGCTTGTCCCCAGGCTCCAGTGATTGGCAGGAAAATGCAGCTGAGCCCAGTTCCGATGAAGTGTCCTGGACCATCCAAAGAGTGAGTGAGCCATGCTGCCTCCACCCATCCCTGCCTCTGCTCTGTTTCCCTGGTGGCTAAGCTGGGCTGTCTGAGCCACCCTCACTGCCTCCATGTGTCCCCTGCTGCCCGACTTTTTCCCTGCAAACTTACTGCACTGCAGTCCAGCTGGCTCTAGAAATGCTACCACATGGGCAGTGGCCTGGCTGCCCCAGTGTCTGGTCCATCCCCACAGGAGTCTACAGGCTTCAGACCCTGGGTCTCCACCTTCCTTTCCCAGCCCTAGACCAAATATGTGGGTGTCTCAGGAGCTGTGGCTGGGCCATGTGTGGGTCCCACTATCCTCTGTGTCTACGTGTTGAGGTATGGGCTGGGTGCACCTCTACTGTGCTGCAGGGCCTGTGTGTGGGTGCTCCCTGGTTGGCAGGTGCTCTTTGTCAGAGTGGGGTCCCATTGGCCTCTGGGAGTTGTCAGGCACTGGGGAATTATTGTTTGGTAAAGGAACCCACTGGAGCCCCAGGAGGCTTCTGAGAGGGATCTCCCTGCAGGTTTTCAGGAGCACTAGGTGTGCTCCATGACTCAGCTCCAGCTCACAGACACCCAGAGTGGGGTACCTGCTCCCAGGCTACCTCCTGGGCATGGAGGGGATTGGGGCTTTCTGTTCCTGGGCTGGGTCTGGTTTGTGAGGTTCCTTGCAGAGGATGCTCTGTGGTTCGGAGTGTGGCAGTGACACACTGGGGTGCAATATATGTGATGCCTGCAGGGGAAGGTATATGTGTGTAGTGTTTGGTGTATGTAGTGTGTGTGAGGTGAGTGTTGATTTGTGCATGTGTGTCAGGGTGTAAGGCCTGTGTGTGAGGAAAGAGGTATGTGTGTGTTGTGTATGGTTGTGTCCTTTCCCTGGAGTCACCTCTTCCTCAGGGAAGAGGGATACTGAAGGCTTGGCTGAAACCTCCAGTGAGAGTCACTGCAGAGACACTTAGGGCATGGCAATTAAAAATGTTGCATTGCGCAACAGGACAAGGTTCTTTTTAAACATTCATAGAGTAAGTGAAGAATCTTTGTGGAAGAAAAAAATGAGTAATAGCCAGAAATCATAGCTGTGCTCAATGGTACATGCCTGTAATCTCAGTGACCAGGAGGCCCAGGCAGGAGGATCCAAAGTCAAGGCCAGTCTCAGCAGCTTAGTAAGACCCTGTAGCAAAAAAAAAAAAAAAAAAAAAAAAAAAAGAAGATGAAACAAGATAACCATTGAGGACAAGAGCCCTGTGTCCAATCTCAACTTCATACCTTAAGAAACTAGGAAAAGGTGAGGAAACTAAACCCAAAGACAAAGAAGGAAGGAGATACTAAATATTAGAGCAGAGATTTTTTGAAAAGGAGAGAATAGAAGAGCAACAGAGAAAAAACAATGAATCAAAAGGTTGAGTCTTTCAAAAGACCAACAAGATCCATAAACTTTTAGACTAATTTAAAAAAAAAGGAGATAATATGTAAAGAACTCAGAAGGTCAAGGGTCCTATATTTTATCTCTTATATGGAAGCTATAGAACAAAAAGTGAAAGGAAAGTGGGGGCAGACCTCATGACAATCAAAGGGAGACCAGTGGAAGAAAAGAAGGTGCAGGTGGGAGGTGGGGAGGGAGGGGAACTGCTGGGGAGGAATCCTGGCAAAATGGTATTGTTACATTGTGTATTGCATGCACCAATATGCAACAACAAACACCATCAATGTGTGCAATTGCAAAACACCAATGAGCAAAGATTCCAGACTGGGGTAGAGCCCTTGCCTAGCACATGGGTTCCATCCTCAACATCACATAAAAATAAATAAACAAACAAACAAATAAAGCATATATTTTTAAAAGGTGTGAGAGAAACTAAAGTAGAAATGAAGGTGAAGACATTACTGATGACTTTATAGAAATAAAACTCAATTTGAGGGAATATCATAGAGTTGGCATTTGGTCACCAAATGTTTAACAAAACTTACTTAATTGTGGCATCGAAAGCACTAGAAACAAAAGGAAAAAGTAGAAAAATTGGACTTCATCAAAATTTAAACTTTTTTCATTTAGAGGCGGAGAAGAAAAACTGAAAAGGCAGCCAATGGAATGAAGAGGTATTTGTAAATCATGTATCAGATAAGGGTTTAGTATCCATGATATATAAAGAACTCATGACTCAACAACAAAAAGACAGTCCAACTTAATTCTGGACAAAAGATTTGCCTGAAGCAGCCTGCCTTCCCCTCCCTTCTTTCTTTAAACTGGGAATTGAATCCAAGGCCTCCTGCATGCTAGACCAACACTACCTCTGAACAGCATCCCAGTCCTTATTTTATTTGGAGATGGTCTCACTAAATCACCCAGGATGGCCTTGAACTTGAGATCCTCTTGCCTCAGCCTCTGGAGCAGCTGCAATAACAATTATGCACTGCCACACCTGGGTTGCAAAAGCTTTTCTCCAAAGAAAATATACAAGAGGCCAAGAAGCCTGTGAAAGGCATCAGCACCCATTGGTGGTTAAGTGCAATGCAAAACCTCTTGACACACCACCTAAAACACACTAGGATAGCTGTGATAAAAAGTATCAAATCACAGGTGTTGGTGAGGAGGTGGAGAAGTTGGAGCTGTGGTGTCATGCTGTGGGGAATGTGAAGTCCTACAGCTACTCTGTAAAGCAGTGTGGCAGCTTATCAGAAAGTTAAATTCAGAATGCCATATGACCCAGCAGTTCCACTAAGTATTCATCCAAGAGAAAAGAGAATGGGTGTTTGAACAAATGCCTGTCTGCACATTCAGAGCAGCAGAGCCATGGCAGTCCAGTGGCACAGCAACCCAGGTTGTCCTCAGTGGGTGAACAGCAGGTAAACTACTTAGGCTGTATACACTCGGTGGAATATCAGTCAGCCATAATAAAGAAGGAAGTGTATGTATCCAAACTGTAACCAGGGTGGACCTCAGACAAGCAGTGCTACAAGGAGGAACCCGAGGTGCAAGGCACAAACTGTGTGAGGCCTATTATAGGAAACATGCAGAACAAGCTCATCCAGAGAGATGAGTAGCTCAGAATTGGCAGGGGTTGGGGGCACTGTGAGATTGGTTGCCTTTGGGGTGATGAAGTGGGAGCGTAGTACCGGTGGTGATTGACGACATTGTTGAGTGTTTACTTTCAAATGTTTGGGGCAGGGGTGTGGCTCCGTGTGGAGCACTTGCCAGCATGTGTGAGTCCCTGGGTTCCAGCCCCAGCACTACAAAACAGCAGCAAAACCACTCCAAACTGTCTATTTTTGTATGATTTTCACACTGTGTGTGGTGTTGTCACAGGAGATTTATTTAAAACACATGCCTGAAGGTGCAGAAGCTGCAACTGAAAGAAACTGGGAGCTAAGTGCACAGGTGAGCACGGTAAGTGTCTCTGGGTCTCTGGGCAGTGGCTTCCCAGTCCCATAGTGAGCCTGCATCATGCTTCACCGGAGCTGGTATTGCTGTTGAGAGAAGGTCTCTGAGCTAAGACCTGATGTTCCCAGGAGGTGGGCAGAGCCTGGGGGTGGCCTGGACCTCAGAAGCCAGGATGAAGTCACCAGCCACTTCCCAGCCCTCCTCAGCAGAACTGAGCATGTCCTACCACCTGCTCAAGAGAGTGTTCTGGTCCACAGGGCCATGGGGAGGTGGCCAGCCTCCTTCTGGCCCTTTCTTCAGTGGCCACTGGATGCTGGCTTGTTGGCTCCTGCTTGCTGGCTCTGCATCCTTCCAGAGGCTTGGAGATTTGTTCTTCCGGCAGCAAGGAAGCGACCTAGCAGGGGCCTGAGTGGGTCAGGTGGGAGGCTCCAAGTGGCCCTAGGCCCTCAGTGGCTTCCCTTCCTCAGCCTTTTGCTGGTATGATTTAACAGAGGCTTCCTGGTGGAGGCACACCTGGCCTCTGGAGGCTCTGAAGGCTGTGCTTGGCTGAGCGTTGGGTGTCTGGAATGACCTGCCCCCTCTGGTGCCTCTGCAGCTGTATTTGTTGGAAGCAGGGGCCCAGGTGTTCAGGTGGACGTAACAGGGGACCAGGACCTGATTTGCCCACCTGCATCCCCCTTCTTATTGGCCTCAGCTGCCTTGGGCTCTGTGTTGTGTTTTTCCTGCTCCATGAGGTTTCCCTAATTGGGCCTGGCTGGGGCAGGGCTCCAGGGTATGTGGGTGACACTGCGCTGTCTGAAGGGGTCATGTCTCAACAGGTAGTGGCCTCTGGACCTTCTGTAGATGCCATAGAGGATGTACCTGGTGAGCAGGCAGCTGCCCAGCGCCTTCCCAGCAAGAGAAGAATGAATGAGGCTGCTCTGTGTGAGGTCTTGGACACCTTCACTGCGGACGATGAGCAGGTAGTCTGTGTTTCTGGCTGCAGAGCCTCCCACCAGCCCTGGAATAGCTGGACCTTGTGGCAGGTCATTTTGGGGATGCCTTCTGTTCTGTGCTGCACATCCTTCCTGCTCACCCTGACTCCCAGCTTCTATTTCTTGTGGAAATCTCTCCCTTGACATCCACAGGCCACCCAGGGGTCTACTTACCAGCCAGGTGGCATCCAAGTTGGGCACAGGCCCATCAGCAGTCTGTGCCTGAGACACCAGTGGTATGGTGTGTACCCTACTGAGCTTGATGTCTGCTCCTTGGGGTTCAGATCCTGCCCTGTCATTTTCCAGAGCATTGGTTGGGCGTGTTCCAGGTTCACTACAACACAAGAAGCTCACTTGTGTAATGAAGGTGCTATGCACATGAGGAAAGCAGAGCCTCTTCACCCCTGCAGGGGGATGCGGTCACTCATGGAGGGCTATGGTTTGTCCTGAGTACCATGGTCACACATTGTTTCACACATGAGTCGGGCTGGGCCCTGGTAAGTTTGGAAGCCTGGTATGGACCTTCCTCCAGGGGCACCTGAGCTTCTGCAGTCCTGTCCATCAGGGATTTGGGCTGTGCTTGTATTGGAAATGAGTAGTCTGCTGCTGTCCAGGTATGGCCAAAAAAGGCTGTGCTTGTATTGGAAATGAGTGGCCTGCTGCTGCCCAGGTATGGCCAAAAGGGTGTGGGTACACAGGGGGATGTCACTGACCAACTTCCCTGGCATTGTCCTTTATTAACTGGTTGGGGTCCTTCCAAGGGTCTTCCCTGGACCATCTCTGCATTTCCTGCAGTCTCCACACCACTTTGTCATGGAGGGTATAGCCAGGCCCTCTTCAGGGCACCTGCAAGCCCCAACCAGGGTGCCTGCCCTCTTAAGGTCCTGCTGCTGAGTGCCTCCCTTCTGACCACTCCCCTCCTAGAGGGCAGCAAGCAGCTGTTCTAAGGTTGAAGCAGGGTGTGTACTCTGATGGGCCTGGAGGGTCCTCTGTGCCACGTGGTGACCTGCAGGTATCTATAAGACCCCAGCATCCATTTCATCCTGGAAGTTAGGACATTAGTTACCTGGACTTAGTTTTCACTTCTGTAAGAAGAAAATAACCTAATCTGAGATTTGATTATTCAAACCATTAGAAATGTTTTGTTTCCAAATTACCAAAAATGCAACTCACATTGGTTATGTTGAATTTATTGCTCATATCATGGATGAATCCTGAGGCTTTAGGCAAGATCAATCTAGGCACCCAGCTGGTAGCCCTGAAGTGCAGGTGTAGCTCTGCCTGTCTGCACTGCCTCCTTACCCTCCTGGCCACTGTCTCTAGTGCTCTGGACCATCCCATTTCTTGGTCACATGGCATCCACAGTTCCCTGCCTCAGTGCTTCATCCAGGGAACAAAGGATGCTCCTTCAGAACAGAGGGAAATGACCCAGTTATCTCACTCCTTGCTCTATACCCAAAGGACTTAAAATCAGCATACTACAGTGACACAGCTACATCAATGTTCATAGCAGCTCAATTCACAATAGCTAAACTGTGGAATCAAACTTGATGCCCTTCAACATATGAATGGATAAAGAAACTGTGGTACTTGTACACACTGGAATACTACTCAGCATTAAAAGAGAATAAAATTATGGCATTTTCAGGAAAATGGATGGAATTGGAGAATATCCTGGAAAGGTGTGTCAGGTGGCTGTCCCTGTGGCTCTGCCAGGAGGCCCTCCCACGCAAAGCTCTGGTAGCCAGGTTGCTGGAAGGATGTGTCAAGCAGCTTCCAGGGGCGAGACCTCACTGTCCTCATTACAGCCTGCCCCTGGCTCCTCACAGCCCTTATCTGCTACAGGGATGAGCCAGCTGGCCCTGGGGGCTTGGAAGCATGTAGCACCCACCTGTCAGCCTCTTTCCCTTGGGCCTCCATAGGGAGCTTCACTGCCCACCTCCTCTCAGCATTTATATCCTACTGCCCACTAGCATGAGGACTAGCCATCCCTGTCTGTGTTGCTGGCCTGTCCCCATCCCTGATGCTGTACCCGCTTGGTGACATTGAAGTCTCTCCATTTCTTATGTGGACCACATCCTGGGCCTTAGCCCCTCTGCACTTCTGCCCATTCCCTGCTCTATCACCTCAGCCTTGATGCTCCACGTGTCCTAAGGCAGAGGCCTACTGCAGGTGTTGGCTGAGCTGGCGGAGTGCCTTTCCCAAGCCCATCTGTCCTCACTCACCCTGGCTCCCAGCTCTCATGTACCTGTGTCCCACCTGGAGGTGCCCTGGTTCAGTTGTTCTGCACTCAGTGCTGCCCCCAGGTGCTGCCAGAGTCACTGCCTGTGTCCAGGCCTCACTCACCTCCAGAGCTGCTGCTTGCACTGGGTGAGGGTGAGCAGCCTGAGCCTCATGGGGTCTTTGTGTGCTGGATTTTGGCTTTCATCCTGGGTGAGCAGGAGCCTTAGGAGGCAGGGCTCATGTTTGTACACAAAGACCTGTGAGTCCTTGCTAACCAGAGCAGGTTGGATTAGAGGTTCTGCATCTTTCAGACTCAGCCTCTTGCCACCTTCTCCAGAAAGCCTATGAGTCAGAGTGGCCTCTGACCTCCCACCATGCCCTTCTGGCTGGATTTGTGCTTGGCATGTCTCATGATGTGTCTTAGCCTGCCTCATGATGCTGTCAGCATCGTGGGACAGGACCCTGTTTTGCCCTCATGCCCTCATGGTCCTTGTGCCTCACAGAGGCCCATATCACTCAGTGGCTCAGTATGGAGGCAGCACCACTTGGATTAAGCACTGACATTTCAGGGTCTCTGGGAAGGGCTTAGGGAGTATGTCCCTCCTGGAGTCTACACTGCTTTGATGTGGTAGTTTTCAGGAATTTCTTGGAACCATCAGGATGCTGACAGACACCATTAAGGTCAGGAGACCCCAGACCTGTCCAGCAGTCTCAGAGGCTTCCTAGTGACCCTGAGGTGTCATGGAGAAGACCACCAGTGACTGCCCTATCTCATGCTCATGACTGGGCCTGAGCGGGCAGCATAGGCCTCCAAGGAGCCTGTGAAAGTGAGTACCCTGGGGCCCACCCAGACTGCTGAGTCACTGCACATGTTAACAATGTCTTGGGTGATTTGGTTGCCCTTGGAAGATGGAGAAGTTTCTGTCTTAAATCTTTTTTTCTTGTGCAAAGTCCTGGGTCCCTTCCTCAGTACCATAAAAAGAAAAAAGTCTCTTAAGCCCTGTCTTTCTACTGCACACACTGGGCGCTGACTCTCATGAGCCCAGTCAAGAGCATGAGTCAGGCTAGGAGTGCTCTGGGTACCTGGAGGGATTTTGTGGGCATCTGAGCAGTTCTGCAGGAAGGTCAGCTAGGATTCTTGGGGAAGCTGCATAGTGACTCAGAAGAAGGCCACACATTCTAGGCACAGATGTACCCAAGTTCTTCCCTTTTCTTGATGGCTTAATGCAAGGAGTGAGGGTCTAGGGCAGGTGCAGGTTCACCCCCAGCTGTCTCGGGTGGCAGGGTGTCCCCACATACAGCCAGGACTCAGGATGTATGAGCCACTTGCTTTCAGTGGCCCATTGACACCTCCTCTAGAGCATAATAGCCTTTGGGGCCAGGGTCCCAGTGGCCTACTCCTCACAAGCTGTGTTACTGGTTTCCAAGGCTTCAAGAGCTCAGGAGCAGTCTTACTGCTCCTCCATACTCTGCAGTCTTCTCACCTTTATTCTGGTTTTCTTGCTTGTGACACATACTACGAAGAGTGTCACATGAACAGTCCATGAATGTTGTAGTGTCCAAGAGCAATCTTGTAGTGACACCCCCAGCCCCTATATGCAAGGCTCTGCCTGGCATCTTGCTCCTTGGTTCCCCTACCCCCCACCCTTGGTTTCTTAATTCAGTTCCACCCATGATAAAGAAGTTGCAGGAATGACCAATGTAAGTGGTTCAGCAGAGCTAAGCTTGCTGTACCAGAGAAATTGGGACACAAAAATGGGAGGGAAACGTGGGGCAAGTTGTAGTAAACCTAAGAAGTAAGATTGGTATGTCTCTTATGTCTCTCCTGTTTAGAACAAAAGAAAGAAAAGGAGGAAGAATCAGGACACTACTGCTTCCTCAGAGCAGGGTTCCTTGGCCCCATCGCCTTCCATTCCCCAGAGTCCAAATTCACCTTCACACCCCTGGTCCCAGGACGCAGCCCTGGCCCAAAGCCAAGCCCCGCATGCTGGTCCATCTGGCCAGTGCAGGGGTGCAGCCACAGGAGATGTGGCTCAGAGCAGGCCAGCACCACAGGACCACACGGAAGAAATGGATCTCCACACTTCCACACCCTCTGGGGCAAGGAGCCTCTCTCAGGAGGTGTCTGGGCCACCCACATCTATCTGCAAAGCCCACCCTAAGCCTGAAGATGCTGCCCAAGGGCTCCCGCTGCCTGAGTCCGAAGGGGATTCTGAGCCTCAGAAAGAAGCACAGAGGGCCAGGCAGCACGTGGAGGTCCCAGCCTCTGGGGTGAGTATAGTGAGTGGTGGCCAGGGGCATGGGACTGGCCCTCGCACCTTTGGTATGCCATGTGGGTGAGACGTTACTTCTCTATCTGGGAGGGCAGCTGTGGAGGCAAGAAGGGACTATTGACCCTATACTCGGCATTAAGGCCAAAGCTGATCTTAAGCCGTTGGGGCAGAGCAGCCTTTCCATTTGTCTCTGTGGCTCAGACCCCAGGAGTCTGGGGTCTTTATTTCCTCCAGGGAGTTCACACTACAGCTGAGCCAGATATTCCAGTTAACAGGACTGGGAAACAAATGAAAGATAAGGTTCAGTCGCAGCAAATGAGCTGCCCGCAAGTCCCCCTGCTTCCAAGGAACAGTGCCAGGTACAAGTTTCTCTCCAGGGTGGGCTGGGGGACACTGCTTGGCCTTCCCGGCCCCTTCTGCTATATCCACTCACTAGCCCATCTTCAGTCTGATTGTGTGGCACGTTATGGAGAGCTAGGGACAGTGCAAAGGAGATCAAGCCTTCCTTTAAGGAGCTCTCATTCTTGATGGGGGAAGACTGAGGCCAAGCCAGGCAACAGGAAATGAGCTGAGAAAAAGAGCACGGTTGGTACCAGGAGGGTCCCCAGGAATGTGATGGTTGGTGCCGTGAGGGAAGGTGGCCCCTCAGCCAGGGAAGCTGGATGAGGCTTCCAGGGAGGTGCTGGGGGAGCAGAGGCTAGAGGGAATGAGGGGTGAGCTTTGGGGTCCCTGGGGACAAATTCAGATGAAAGAATTGGCGTGCTAAGGCCTGGGGTTATCTTGTGGCAGCCTGTTCTCAAGGGAAGGAACTAGTGTGCTCAGTAGTGAGAGAGGGAGGAGGGCCCAGGCAAGGTTAGGGAAGGGTCCTGAGAGGCCATGGAAGTGGACTGGAAGGACTGGACAGTCCACCTGGGCTGCTGTGAGATGCATGGCTGAGGGGCAGCCTTTCAGGCTGGGGCTTGGTTGCTCATTTCAGGAGGGTGAGACCAAGGACGGGTTGGCTGCTCCTGGAGAAAAACCAGGTGAACACAGCTCAGAACACAAAGACTTGAGGAAGCCAGAAGGGAGTGACAAAAATTACACAGCTGCTGTGACAAAGGAGAAGGAGCAGAAGAACCAGAAGGCCAGCACTCAGGCCATCCCCTCAAGGTACCAGGCTGCCCCGCCCAGGCACAGGGATGCTGTCCGCACCTGTTGAGGGCCCCTGTGACAAGTCCAGCTGTGGGGTTTGCAGGGGAGGTGGCTAGCCAGGTTGGGGTTTCACACTATCTTTTCCTCTTCTTGGCCGCTCATGGTGGGCAGTGGCCAGGTGTGAAAATGACCAGTAGAGAAAGAGGAGGTGGGCTGGGCCAGGAGCAGTTGGTGACCAACTGCTTCCTTCCCTCTTCCAGCTGGCTGAACCCGGAGGAGGGGATCACTGTGTATTTCCATGCCATCATTCCCAAGCATGTCACTTTCGACCCCATGCTCCACACTGTGTTCATCAGGGGAGGAGAAGAGCTTGGACAGCCCGAGTGGAGTGACGCTTGCGAGATGTACTACACTGAGTGAGTCCTGGGGCCCCCAGTCCCCTTGGTGTTTGTTAGAGGTGATCAGTGAGTCCCCAGGGTCCCCCTGCTCCCTGGGTGAGTGTGTTTGATACTCCCAGCATGCATTCTTTGTCTCACTTCGCCATGGCTCTTTTTTCTGTTCTAAGTAGAAAGGAAGCCCTTCCCTGTTCTAGACATGCCATCTTGGTCAGTGTGCATTCTATAATTTTGGGTCTATGTTCCTGGGGTGTTTGAGAACAAAATCTTCTGATGTGAGACTTCCGGATAACTGGCCAGTGTCTGTTGATTTCCAGGGACTTACATGAGTACGGGTCCCTCATCGAGGGCAGCATTGTCATTCCCAGGCAGAGCCTGGATAGAGCCATCCCTTACAAGTACGTCCTTCACTGCGGCCAAGGTTCCAACTGCACCGTGGAGTATGAGTACATCTACGAGCAGCCGCAGAAGGCGGGCGAGCACGTGAACTGCTGCCTGTGTGTCAAGTCCTCCCTCCTGCGCTCCGGAGGTAAAGGGCCTCTCCCATGGCACATGTGTCCTGGCCTGGGTGGGGCTGTGTGGAGCAGACTGCCTGGTCTGCATGGGTCCTCTGTTGTGCGCTGCCCCTGCTGTGGTTTAACTTAGGTGAGAGAGGAAATGGGAAGGAGAGAGGATGAAGCCAAAGGAAGGGTTGGGGCTGTGTGCAGGGTGGGCCCAGGTACCGGGCAGACTCTGGAACAAAGCAGGGAACAGGGAGCTGCTGGCTGGCCCTTCCTGGAGGCGTCTAGGTGGTGACCAGAAGCAGGACAATGTGTCGAGAGCCTCCCTATGGGCCTCTGTATTTGTCCTCATCACATTTTGCTGGTGGCACTTGGGTGGCTTCCACATTCCGTCTGCTGAATCTTTGGAAAGAACCCTCTGCACCTCTTCAGTCCCTCAGCAGCTCTTCCTTGGTGAGCCTCTCTGCAGATACTGGCTGTCCTGTCCTGCCTGGGCACCTAGCTCTATCCTGAACGACCTCCGAGACCCAGAATTTTAAAAATATATTTTCTGGGCTGGCCTCAAGTGTCTGGGCTCCAACTAGAAAGGAAGCCCTCCTGCCTCATCCTCTTGAGTGGCACTCCGAGGACTTCAGCTTTGAGGCGAAACTGGACTTCATCAGATAATTCCACAAGGAAAGATGGAGCTTCTTCTCTGACAATTCCCACAAAGAGAGGGGCTAGAGTGGGCTTAAGGAGAAGCTCGGGAGGAGGCCATGCCCAAATCAGCATATGAACCCTGGCCAACTGTCACCTGGCAGGGTAGGAAAGGACAGGGTAGAGCTGCGGTGGCAGGGCCTACCAATGTGACAGTAGTGTGCAGTAGCTTAGGGCCTCCTAATCTGATCTCCATCTTGTAGTCTTCCTGCTTCAACCCTGGAGTTACTAGGATTATAGGCATGTACTATCATGCCCAGCTCTCTGCCCTCTTATAGGTTTTCTCTCTTTTTTTCATTTTCTTTCTTTTTTTGACAGTGTTGGAGGTGGAACCTAGGGCCTTGTTCATGCTAGACAAGTGTTCTACCTCTGGTCTACCTCTAAGCCAGATCCCTAGCTCTTTTATTCACTTTTAAATTTTGAGTCACGTTTTCCTAAGTTACTCAGGCTGCCCACAAATTTTGGATCCCCCTGGTTCAGCCTCCTAAATTGCCTGGAGTTCAGCCGTGCAACCACAGTGCTTGGCTAACCACTTTTGTTTTCTAATTATTTTACAGTTAATGTCACTGGGTTTTCTTGGTCTATAATTGTGTCACTTGCAGTTGGTCCTCAGAATAGACATAAATTCAGCCCTTGCCCTGTACTGGGCACCTGCTAGTGGCTTGTGGCTGTTGGGTGATCTGCGTTGTTCTCTTTGGGGTGGGTATTGCTGTTCCACTATGCACCCTGTTCATTTACCAGAACAGTACTTAGTTGCTAGTGAGGGATGAAGTTTTGGTATAAGAAATGTTTAACCTGCATATGGTCATGTTTAAAGCTTTTACCAGGCTTGCTGAACTGCATGGCTAAGCAGAGACTTGGTTTTAAGCTCATCACTGGATTGTCTAGAATTTCTCTCTGCAGGGGCATGACCTGCCCATGGTAGCTGATGGAGTGAGTTCTGATCACTTCAGTTTACCAGACTTGTTTTCCTTCCTTCCTTTAATCCTCTGACTGTACTCCCCTGTTTCTGTTTATTTTTCAGAAGGGTTCTCTAAGTTGCTAAGGCTGACCTTCAACCTGTGATTCTCCTGCCTCAGCCTCACTGGCATTATAGACATGTGCCACTGTGCCTGGCTGCTCCCCTGTGTTTCTGTCTTCTGGGGTGGTACCTTGGGTTGGTGGATTTTGAGATCTTAAGTGTGACATTTGTCTTGCTATCACCCATAGACTGCCATCAATATGATGACATAATTCGCATGAGGCCTCCTGGGACACTGGAGAAATTTCAGAACCTCTTCACTAATAAGATAAAGAAGGAGCTGTTGAGGGGGAAGAAGATGGCAGCCGAGATCATGCTGGGCCGCATCTTCAGCGTCCTCCAGACCTGGAACCCCATCAACCTGAGGAACTTCTTTACCCAGTTCCGGCAGTTTTACTCTGTTGTCCGAATGCCTATGATTTATGAAGGGAAAGCACAGCCCTGGCATAGCCTGGGCCTCAGAGAGGAAGAGGTATCAGTCTTCCCCCAATCACCAGTAGCTCTGGTGTGGGTGGTCAGGGTCCCCTGACCTACTAGAGGCATATAGAGACCCTGTGACTAAGTAGGGCAGGTGTAGAGGGGTCAGGAGGACCTTTCCATCCCTTTGTTTCTGCACCACCTCTTGGGAATTCTCTCCTTATCTCTCCTCCTGATTGTACCCATGAGCCTCATTCCCAGCACCAATCTTGCATTCTTTCCGGGCTTAGGCAGAGTTGAAAGAAAAGGTGGAGCCCATCCTTTCCCCTTCAGCCACACTGTGGCTTGGAGACAGAGCTGGCACTCAAAAAAGTTTGACATTGAGCTCTCATGAGCATCCAGGGGCCTCCCAGACCCCCTCACTACACTGTTTGAGACTGAGCATCGATGTGCTCCTGCTGCTCCAGAAGCCCAAGTGCTGGGGAGGTGGGAAGTGGGGCAGATGGGACCCTCCCCAGAGCTCTCTGTCCTCAGGGCCTTGATCCCCTGCCCAAGGGGCCCTCCAGCCTCCAGGGCATGCACTCCATAGTCATGCCTCTTCTTTTCCCCCTGCATCAGGTGAAGAAACACCTGTGGAAGTATTTGAAAAAGCAGATGAGACCATTTCTGGAAGGAAAGAGTGGGGTGCCCTGCCTGAAGGGTGCCCTGTGAAGAGCAGACTGAGGATGGGTCTGATCATTCTCTTCCTGGTGGAAGATACCAAACTCTGCTTATTGGAGCGTGACCTGACCTCACTGTGCTCCATTCTCTGCCCCAGTCCCTGCTCACCAGATGCCCTGCATAGCGACCTCCACCACATACTGTTCACATCTGAGAGGTATCCCATGGTTTTTTGTTTTGTTTTGTTTTGTTTTGTCAGAGGTTTCATAGGCATTTATCATGATTTTTATCTGACTATAGAGATAAGTGCTAGTCAGAGAAAGGCTGAGTGCACACTGGGGAAAAATAAAACCACAGTCATGTTACCACTTGCTCCTGTCACTTTCCTGGCATGTATGTCATTGCTAGTGTTGTTAAATTCAGTTTTCTCCTGAATACCCTGACTTCAAAAGGCTTCACAGGGCCAGGTACCATGGCAACACTGTCATCCCAGCTACTTGGAAGGTTGAGCCCAAGAGCTTAAGACTAGCCTGGGTAACTTAGTGGAACCCCATCTGGAAAAATAAATGAATAATATAAAGTACATGACAGAAGTGCTCCTTAGAGGACCTTCCTCTTCACGCTCAGCATTCCTTAGCACTGGGGCCCAGGCCTGCCTGTAGGTATCACCTACCTCAGCTGCGGAATCCACAGGGATGCTGTTCCTGCTGTCCCACCTGTGCTGGTGGAAGGACACTGCCCCTGCTGGGTCAGCCATGGCCTTTTATGTGTAGGGGAGACCTCTTCTGAGCTGCTGTGATTGGAGGATCAGGGTCTCTTCTGCTTCTGTTTGGATTGAGCTTGGGTAACATCAGGTGGCCTTTCCTGAGCTCTTAGCACCTGTGGGTTTCCTAAGTTTTAAAGACCCAGGCAGTTGCTGTGTCCTGTATGAAAGAGAGACAGAGGTAAAGAAATCTACAAACAGCTGTACATGGGTGTGAGAGAAAGGAAGAAACATCAATTTTTGTGCCCGTGGAACACACATCATGTGCCATTCCTTCTAAAACATAGCTGGGCATGGTGGCATGTGCCTATAATTCCAGTGACTCAGGAGACTGAGGCAGGAGGATTACAAGTTTAAGCTTCAGCAACTTAGGGAGGCCCTGTCTCAAAATAAAAAAGGTTGGAGATATAGCTTAGTGGTAGAATGTCTCTGGGTTCAATCCCAGTTTAAAAACAAAAACATTTGCTTTGTGTTTAGGTCCACCATTGCCAGACTGCCTGGTTCAAACCCTAGGTCCTATGTGAATTCGTTGGTTTGAAACTGAGCACCTCAATACTTCAGCTGTATGGTGTGGGTGGAAATGACCTTAGTGGGTGTCTTTTGGCATTTGTGATATCCTGGTGCATTGGGTTGGGGGCCAGGAACTTGTCTTCCTTGCCACCCTTTGACTCTTGGTCTGGGACTCGGTCCATGTGTGTAATGCTCCTTTTGCTGGGTGCAAGTGGCTGTCCCTTCCCTCCTGGGACATCAGACCACAGGGAAGGTTGGACACAGCCATCCATAGCTCATGGTAGGTCTTGGTTCCCTTCCAGATGGCAAGAGTACTTGGTCAACCTGTGCCAAAGGTGCATGGCTATAAGGGTCATCGACTGGCTGGGCATCCTCCCTGTCCTGCACTACTGTATGCAGCTGGACCCTCCAAGAAAGGACTCTGTGAACCAGTCTGAGGACATCTGGGCTGCCCTCAAGGGAATCTCCTTCTCTCAGTTTCAGAAAGAATTGCTAAATGAGTAAGTTGTAAAGATGCATTTATGTAAGCACATCTTGGAATGATTCATCAGCACTTTGCCATGGAGCTACATCCCCAGTTCTCCTTTAAATTTTTAATTTTTGAAGCTGGGCATGGTGGCACATGCCTGTAATCCCAGTAACTCAGAGGTTGAAGCCGGAGGATCGTGAGTTCAAAGCCAGCCTCAGCAAAAGCAAGGCGCTAAGCAACTCAGTGAGACCCTGTCTCTAAATGAAATACAAAATAGGGCTGAGGATGTGGCTCAGTGGATAAGTGCCCCTGAGTTCAATCCTCAGTACCACCCCCGACCAAAAAAAAAAAAAAAAAAAGATTTAATTTTTGAGATGGGTCTTGCTAAGTTGCCTGGCCTGGCCTGAACTCATGATCTTCCTGTCTCTGAAACAACTGGGATCACTGGCATGGCCAGTGTACTATGCAGTCTTTCTCTTGTGACTGTACTAATATGTGTTTACTCATTTGTGTGACAGATACTTAGCAACTCTGTGTATCCCAGGACTTAGCCCTGAGTACCACAAATCTTAGTTTCTGACCTTTAACCTTGCCTTTTACCTGAAGTGGTGGGTGATGAGTGCATTTGGTAGAGCTGGAACAAGCTTCTCCTTTTGCTAGCCATAAAGCTCAGGCCAGAGAACTGGCCAGGAAAAGCAGAGTACTTCCACATTCTCTGCTGTCTGATTGTGAGGGCATTGCGGTGTCCCTTGGGTGGGAAGCTCAGGCCTCCTGGAGTGGAAGTCTTGGGTGGGCAAGGGTACACAGACAATGGCTTGCCCTGATCCCAGGTCTTAAAGGCACAAGTGTATCCAGGCTTTGCCAGGCCCCCCCTGGGTGGGATGGGGGGTGGGCTTGAACACTTCTGTCCCCACTGAGAACTGTGCTTCATCAGGAGAAATGGTACTCACAGATGCAAAACTCCAAACTAAATAAATGATAAACTGGAATACTAAGCAACATGCATTTCACCAATTTAAAAAGCCAGAATAAGGCCAGGGCTGGGGCTGGGGCTTAGTGATAGAGCACTTATCTAGCTTGGCCAAGGCAATGGGTTCCATCCTCAGTACCACCAAAAAGAAAAAAAGTCAGAGCAGGAGTCACAGAGGAATCGAGAGCAAAGGTACCAAGTAGAACTGTGTAGGTGGAGAATCAAATCCAATCCCAAACCAAGAGCCTGAGAGGAGGAGCCAGCAGATCCAGATCCATAGCTCTGTAGAGCTCTGTGCCTCCTCTCCAGCAACTGGTAAAACAAATGGCAGGAGAATGAATATGGTACAGATGTTGGGGACAAAGCTACAGACCCAGATGGCACCCAGGGACTCCAGTGCCCTGCATGGCAGGTGTGCCCGTGGGCACATGCAACAAAACAGCTGCATTCTGAGCTGAACCACTTTCAGTACCCTGAAGGTGCTGCAGTCCAAGGGTGCAGGTTCCTAACCACAGCTCAGCAGATGGCTCTCTGGAAAATCCTTACATGCCTGGATATGTTAACAGCATGCTTCTAAATAAGATCATCTTAGAGTGAGGAAAGGTTCTTCAAAGAAGACATGGAAAGCACAACTACATAAGAAAAATCGAAGGGGGCTGGACTGTGCTCAGTAGAAGAGGACTGCCTGGCATTGAGTGAGGCCCTGGGTTGCCTCCCCAACACCACAAAAAAAAGTTTTTGAAATCAAATTTAAGTTCAAAACTTAAAGTAAATCTGAATTAAACATGAAATCATCACTGTACTCATTTCCACATACAGATAACTGCCATGTGTGGAATAACCTATCCCCTTGCCCACCCCATCCACTGGGAGCCAGGTGCCATCATTAGGGATAAAGGCAGTGAGCTCAATTGTTCCCATCACTTATCTAGTTTTGAAACCTTTTGAAATGAAAGCCAAATGGAAATGATTTTTAAAATTTATTTTTTTTGGTGCCAGGGATTGAAACCAGGGGTACTCAACTATGGAGCCATATCTCTAGTCCCTTTTTAATTTTTTTTTTTGAGACAGGACCTCACTAAATTGCTGAGGGTGGCCTTGAACTTTTGATCCCCCTGTCTCAGCCTCCTAAGTTGCTGGGACCACAAGTGTGCCATACACTTGGCTATTTTATTTAGTTTTCATTTGATTCACTCTGTATTTCTGGTTCCAAGATGAATTGATATCTACTTTAAAATCTGAGCATTCTGGGCCTTCCCAGCCTTGCTTTTCCTTGTCTTGAGTCTGTTCAGTGCTCTCACTGCTGCCCTCGTCTCTGTCCTGGTTTCTTCATTTAGGAGCCAGTTTCTTGACTTCATGGAGAGCAGGAAGCAGTTGCTGTATATGGATGAGTATCTCTTTCGATCCTGGTTCAGTTTGCTGCCTCTGAGAAGCCTGGTTTCCTATATGGAAAACTCCACTGAATATTTGAGTCTCATGCCTGCTAGGGTCCTGGACTGTTTTCTAGGGACTCACTACAGGCTGCAACGGCTTCAGAAGATCTCTAAGATCTCAGAAGATCTCTTGGAGGTTTGTGGTTGGAAGTAGATTGTCAGGTCCTTACTTAGTAAAAGCAGGTCACACACTGAACATTGAATGCTTGTGGGTCTTCTGTCCTGAAGGGCAGGTTGGGGGAAGTGCTCAGAATTGCTGAAATAAGAAGTCATTATTTCTTAGGGTTAAAGTTTGACTTCCCAGAGTTGATTCTGGTTTAGTATATAGAGGACAAGGGAACAGTAGCCGTTTGTTAATTATGATTGTTGGAAGGCTCTGTGAACATCACATGTGTCATAGTTGCTGTCTTTCCTTTTATGCTTTTTGGGGTAAAGAAAATGGTATAAGGGCTGGGATGCAGCTCAGTGGCAAAGCCCTGGGATTGATCTCCAGTTCCAAAAAAGAAAAAACAAAAAAAAGAACCCCAACCAAAAAAAAAAAAGAAGAAGAAGAAGAAGAAGAAAATGGTACGAATTTATAGCCTGCATTTTACCAGTGGAAAATGAAGATTGGCCCTTGAGCCCTTGAAGTCTCATGTGCAGGGAGAACAAGACAAGTCCCCATGCCCTTCTCTCTTCTCAGCATAACAGCTGTTTTCTGGTTGAAACTTTCATATTTCCTTTTCTCTTCCCTGCCTTAGCATGTCGGGAATGTTTTCAAAATGCTCATGTACCTCGTGAACATCTATCAGGACATGTAAGTAGAACAGCCAATTACTATGGGGCTCCTATGTTGTGTGGGCTGCCTCGTGTCAAAGTGGGAGGGTGGTACACCGGCAAGTGCCCCAGTGTCCTCTGCAATTGCCAATCCAGCCATCCAGGTTTTTCTTTTTTCTTTTTCTTAAAAAAAAATGAATAGGGCTCTGGATGTACCTCAGGGATGGAGCACTTGCCTAGCATGTGCAAGGCCTGGGTTCAGTCTACAGAACTAAAAACAAACAAACAAAAAAGCAAATCACACTCTTGGGTGCTGAGATTTTGCTTCATTCCCACCCAATCTTTTGGCCTTTGTGTTTTAATTTATTTTTAAATGATCACTTTCATAGTGCAAATGTATGCGTCCTGCATTTTTAAAATATTTGCTTCTATGGTTTTTGTAAGTTGGGCAAGTTTAAAACAAAAATCAAAGGTTGCCTTGCAGAATCATTTACTCCAACCCCTGTGCGTGACCTTTGCCACCTGGAGGAATAGCACATGAAACACAGAACAGGAATGTGCACCAGGGGCCCAGGTGTTCCTGGAGCCTCTCAGCACTGTTGGTCTCCCTCCTCTGAGCCCCTGGGATGTCTGGACGTGGGGCACAGCACAGGGTCTCCCTGCACGACAAGTCCCTGTGACTTTGCAGGGTTCTTTCTCGTATCACCAGGCTGTCAATTAGTAAATGTGAAACCCTTTCACACCAAGTGGAAGAAATTCCGTACACAGTGCACACTCTTCTTCTAGTACCCTCCCTCTCTCCCTTCTGTATCTGATTTTTTTCTTAAGTTATATTTAAATTATTAGAAAGATTCATCCTTTGCTATTTTTTTGAATAAGGGAATGTATTTGAAAAATATTTTAACTTGGTTTTGATTGAGTTCCAACTGCTGAGCTAAGTCAAAATGACTGTGTTCCTTTCTTATTTCAGTCACAGCTTTAAGGCTTATTGTAATGATAGCCTAGAGGAGATCAAGTAAATGCCTTACTTGTGGTCATTTATTTTATTTTAAGTAATTAATTCATTTGCAGTACTGGGGATTGAACCCAGAGGCTTTTTACCACTGAGCCACACTCCAGCCCTTTTTGTTTCTTATTTTGAGATAAGGTCTTGCTAATTTGCTGAGGCTAACTTTGAATTGGGCCATTCTCCTGCCTCAGCCTCCTGAGGCGCTGTGAGTACAGGCATACTTGTACATCTAAAAAAGGAGAAGGGACTGGTAATTGATTGATAATTGGTATTGTTTTCTCATTTCCCAGTGACTTCAATGATCTCTCTGGATCCTGGTGGGGGTAGGATTCTTGAGAAGACCTCATTAGAGTCCTACTTGACTGTGTGCCTGAAGCTCCATGAAGCTGTCTGCAGGATCACCAAACGCCTGAGGTTTTACGAGATCCCTGCCTTGTCTGCCGAAATCATTTGCAGAATTATTGGACTTAGACTTCCAGTGGTGAGTTATGTCCCAAATGTCATGCCGAGGAGAGGTCTGAGATTCCATGCAGTCTGATTTGGAAGGGAACTTGGGGTATTTGGGGAATCCTGGATGAGACAGAGTGGTCAAGTCAGCTGTCAGGTATTTATTTGGCACCGCCTAGATACTGGGTTCTGTTTTGTGCAGACTACACACTTAGCTCTTAGCCTCACAAAAAAGATGACCCATTCTTTGTCCTTGATTCTATTGTTCACAGAAAACTAGGGCCTGTTTCCCCCTAAAAAGCACATATCTATGCCTCATCTTCCCTGCCAGAACCCTTCTCTTCATGTTGCAACACAACATGGCAGTACAGCCCATGTCCTGCTGCCCTGCTCAGGCCCCTGTGCCCCTCAACTTGAAGTCATCCTCCCCCTCATGCCCCAGAGGGAACCAGACTTTGATTTCTGCCACTGGAGATGCTCTGCCCTTGGCCTTCACACTCAGTTCTCTCACCTGTGTCTCAGGGCAGCTTTCCTGCTGCTGTATTGGGAGCTCTGCGTTGCTATGCAGCGTCTCCACTATGGGTCCTGAGCTTCTGCTGTGGGTGATGCAGAGTGGCATCTCAGGCGACTCTCTTTTTTTTTTTTTTCAGTGAGTTTAATACAATATTTATTGATTTCTTTTTTTATTGATTGTTCCAAACATTACAGAGTTCTTGATGAATCATCTTTCATACATTTGACTCCATTGGGTTTTGAACTCCCATTTCTACCCCATATACAGATAGCAGAATCACATCTGTTACATACTCACATTTTTACCTAATGGCATATTAGTGACTGTTGTAATCTGCTATCTTTTGTATCCCCTACTATTCCCCCCTCCCCTCCCCTCCCACCTTCCCTCTCTGCCTCCTCTGCTGTTGTTCAATTCTCACCCTTTTATTCCCCCTCCCCCTTGACCATCATAACCTCTTATACTTTTGTGTATCATTGAAGGTCTTCTACCATTTGCATACTCTCTTTTTAAACTTTTTCCACTTCAGAACTGTGACATCAGGAATGGAGATGGTTAAGTCTATATTTTCACTTTATTCCTTTCAGCCTTTATTCTTTAAAATACCACAGACACACTCTATTTTTTTTTTTTTATGCCAGGGTTGAACCCTGGGGTGCTTAACCACTGGCCACATTCCTAGCCTTTTTTTTTTGTATTTTATTTAGAGACAAGGTCTTACTGAGTTGCTTAGAGCCTTACTAAGTTTCTGAGGCTGGCTTTGAACTTGGGATCCTCCTGCCTTGGCCTTCTGAGCCACTGGGATTACAGGCACTAAGAATGATTACTGATATGGTGTCTGCCTTCTCCCAGGTGGTACTATTTTATCCATCCCAGGTTAGTGCCAGTTCCCAATAGATGATGCTTTGGAAGTTTGTCAGTTATTTAGGATTTACTTTTCTGCAGAAGGAAATGTCCCCATTTGTTGTTTGGGGTCCCAGATCTGTGGTCACAAATGCTCTACCTGTGCTGCAAAAAAAAAAAAAAAAAAAAAAAAAAAAAAAAAAAAAAAAAATTGCAGTATTAAAACAGAAACATACTGGGGCAAGTGGGAGCCTCTTGTCGGATGGTCATCTGGGCGGCTGCCATGAGGACCAGAGCACAGTTCAGGGCCCTGCTGCTTGTTCATCCTCAGGGTTGTTCCTGCAGTTCATTTATTGACCACCTCTGTACAGCCCTGGATGACACTAGGATGGGTCAGTATGGGACTGGGGCCACTTTTGGAGTTGGTGGAATGCTCGAGGCCTAGTACCAGGGAAATGCATGCCCCGCTGAGGCATCCAGATTGTCCTGGAAGGTGCTGTGCTGTTCAAGGACATTGTACAAGGGCCCCTGTTTCAGTTTCCCTTGAGACCCCTCACGCTCTCCTGCCCTGCTCTCACCTGTGCCCTGTGCTCTGGTTACCCTGCCTGGAGCCCTGTTGTTGGTATGCCTCCCCAGCTCCTTGTGTTTCTCCACCTTGGCGCTTACTGTGGCTGAGGACCGTGCTCTTCCCGCTGTCTGAATGGGTCATCTCTTCTGCTCTGGTTGGTTCCTTCCTGCAGGAATGGCATCTGCTTGGTCACCTCATCAGTTTGCCCAGATGGAGGCACCAGGGTGGTTCTGTGAGCCTTGAGGGGGGCAGGAGGTGGCAGACCCAGGTTTTGTGGGCTCTGTAAGAGCACAAGCTGTGCAGCCCTCAGGGGCTCAGGAGAGGCCTCTCTAAAGAGGGGCCTGATGCTGGAGTTGCATGTGCTCCCTGGCAGATACCTCTGGAGTGCAAAGAGGGGCTGAGGGAGTGACAGGACACCAGAGGCCCTGAGCCCCCAAAGGGGGTGGTTCTGTTCGTGTGGTGGTAGAGGAGAGGAGGAGAGAAAGTGGCTGTCCCCACAGAGTTGCCAAGGGAAAGGACTGGCTGGCCTCAGGCCAGAGAGGGTTTACTTCACATCCCTGAGGAGTGGGTGCCAGGAGTTTGCATGGTCCACTGGCCCTGGGTTCTCTGGAAGCTCTCTGCTCATGGGTCCATTCTTCTCACCTGATCTGGAGAAAGCACAGGGCTCTTATGTGTGCTCCCGCTGCTGGAGGCTCTTGTTGAGGTGGAGTCTGCTCAGGGACCTATAACACCCAGGCCTTCTCCTCTCCTCTCCCATGTGGCCCCTTTTAGGGGAGCCCAGGGTTTTGGAGAAATGACAGTGCTTATGTCAGTTGGGCTTCCAACAAGGACAGAGCTAGGAGATGGCTTGGGTGTGGGGAGGAGCAGAGCAGAGCTGGTAAATCTTTTATGTGCCCACAGGACTTGGTAGAGGACCTGGGAGCCACAGCCAGGAAAGGCTTACTGACAGTTGTCCTCCAGGGTGTCCTGGCCATCACAAGATCCTGGCTGCACACAGTGTTAGCAAAGAACATGTTCTGGAAAGGTTCAACTGTCCTGTTCACATACCCTGAGGAAATCCAGGTAAGCTTTGCCTGAGGCTGCAGAGTCTCCACAGGCACCAGGGTGGGGAATCACAGAGCTGTGGCCCATCACCAATTATTTGGTCCCAAGGCCTGAAGGCTTGGGCTCATCATGTACCTTGCCTCTGGCCCTGGCCCCTACTCTGAGGACAGGACATTGCCCTTTGCCTGTCAGGAAGTCGGTAGGATGGGGTGCAGTCACGCTGAGGCAGGGGTTGCCAGGAGGACCATCTGCTTCCGGTCTGAGGCTGCAAGCCAGCAGTGCAGCACTGGAAAAAGAAGGCCAATATGATAGGAAGTGCCTTTAGCTGGCAACTGAGTGAAGCCATTTGACAGGATGAACTCTACCCCCAAAGCCTGGGACATGGGAAGGACTCCACAATAGGCACCCCAGTGATGGTAAGGATGACTAAGACCCTGTGGGATCTGGGAGCCTGAGTTCTTAGAGGGCTGCAGTGGAAGGAGGTGGAGGCAGGAGGTCCTGCCCACCCCAGGCCTGCTCTTCAGCCTGGCTGCCTTATTCCCTGTCCTGGAAGTGGAAGGTTGTTCCCCTTCAGACACAGTCTTCCAGGGAGACTGTGGAACCTGCTCATGGTCTTCACACAGAGTTGGGAGCAGGACTCATTGTGATGTGAGGCAGGGGTACCCCAACTGTATAGATTAGGATGGGCACAGGGCCAGAGAGTTGTTCATTTCAATCAAGGACAAAAAAAAAAATCCTCCTCCAACTACTTTATGAAGTTTGATACCATCAGACTGAAATTCCAGGAAAACACAATTGGATTATTAAATATTATTCCAGGATTCTAAGTGGTATAATCCCCAGGCATTAAACATGAGTGAAGGATAGCTGTGGAGCCACTGACAAGAAAGAATGTTTCTAAGTGCAGTAGTAATGATAAAAATAAGTGAAATTAATTAAACATCTACTCTGAGGTGGTTGTTGCTGTTATTGCTGTTTTATAAGTGAATTTACCAAGGTCTGGGGAGATGAACATGCTGTTGGTATTGTTGGAAGTCAAGGCTCTTTCTTACCAGGAGAAGGAAAATACAAAAAGGTAAAAGAGCTATGTGGTATGGAAGGAGCTAGAAATAGTAGTAGGAACTCATGATTTAGATAGTTGCCCCCTCTGTCCATCAAGAGTCCTGTGGCAAAGGCACCCTGGGACCATGAGCACCTATAGAAATAATGATGCCCTGGGACCTGAGCACAACATATCACATCATGGGTTTTCTTTTTTTTTTTTTTATTTTGTACTGGGGACTGACCCACAAGAACTTTACCACAGAACTATATCCCCTGCCCTTTTTATTTTTTATTTTGAGGCAGGGTCTCACTAAGTTGCCCAGGATGGCCTGGAACTTGTGACCCTTCTACATCAGCTTCCTGAGTAGCTGAGATTTCAGGCATGTTCCACCTCACATGGCCCAATCATATCTTCTAACTGCTATTTCCCACCATACAATGCTATTCCTTGAAGAAGAGCCACCTCCATGAGCCATCTCCAGGAGATGCACAGGTGGACCAAGAGCTCCTTGTGCTAGAATATCAGGAAGTGATGAGGCTGCAGGCCCATCACAGGGATAGAGTTAAACACATGTGGTGATCCAGACATCTCGGTTAGCAAGAGGACTTCATGTGAAGTCTGTGGTTGCCATGGTGGTCTGCTGTTGCTAGGTTTTTACTTTTGATGACTGAATGGTGGTCATGTTCATGATTGCAGAAATGGGGCCAAAAAAGCATAGAAATTATCTGGGCTATCTTTGCAGTGTTTTGGAAGTCTGAAGTTATTCTGTACTTTTTAAGAAAACTGTTGAAGATGGTTACGTTAGCCAAATCTGGTACAATTTGATTATTAAAAGGCAAAATGATAGGAACAGATTAAAATTCATTGACAAACATACAGAAAAAAAGAACTAAGAAATGTAGAATGAATAATTACAATAGAAGACTATCACTTTGTAACCAAGGTACAATAGCTGATGCAGGCAGGTTTCACCTAGGAATCTGAGATCAGTGGGGGCTCCAAGAGGAAACAGGATTTCCAGTGCCCCATTGCAGATGCCTTTATGGAGGAGGAAAGACGACTTTCACAGTGAAGAATTCTGGAAAACAAACCTTAATCAAGGGCCAACCTTTCTGTCAGCCCCGATAGCACCAACAGGTCTCATGGGCTGCTTGTTAAGGCTAGAGGTGTTTGATTGGGCAGCTGTGGCAAGTGCAGACATTTGGCCACATCTGACCTATACCAAGTGCATTTTTATGTGGCTTGACTTAGTAGTGTTCCAACCAAGCCTATTGTAATCAAGGGAAAACTGTTAGTCAATTGAGTCAAGAAACAGTCTACAGAAAGGCCTGACCTTTTCAAAATTGTCAACATCAGGAAAAGATAATGCCAGAGAACTTCTCTAGAAAAGAGACATGATAAGTAAATGCATTATGTGTCCCAAGGTGGACCCTGGATCCAGATGTCAGGTAGACATATAGAGGCACATGGGTAGGGCAGCTGCTCCAAGGCTCCTGTTCTCCTAATGCTGCCTGTCCTGAGGGCCTCTCTAAGTTGCTGAGGCTGACTTTGAACTCAAAATCCTCCTGAGCAGCTGGGACCACAGGTACCCCCCACACCTGGCTATTGCTATCTTTTCTGTAAGATATCCCTGTGATGTTTACTTGTCCCTGTGGCTGTCACTTAATACATGGGTTTTGCAGGTCTGGCGGCGGCTGGTGGGAATAAACTTTCCTGCAGAGCATGGCTGGCAGGAGTCGCTGCTGGGGGACATGGAAGGGAGGCTCAAGCAGGTACCAGACACGAGGGACACCCTCAGAGTGGTGATGAGCCCAGACCATTGGCAGGACCTCGGGCTACGAGCAGTGCAGTGTGTGCAAGCCCTGGGATCCACCCCAGCTTTGCATTTTTCTTTCGGATCAGGCCTCTGCAGTTTGACTACAGAAACATTTCAGAGTTCTAGTGTGACATTCTTGAGAAGAGCCAGGGAATGGGATTGTGCTGTCACTGGGCCCCTAGACCTGTGTCATAAAGCACTTTATGTGCAGATGCTCCAAGGGACCTGCAGGTGGCAGCAGCCTTATTAAACACAATGACATGGAGAAAACACACACAATCAAAAATGCCCTTCATTTTGAATGAAACCCAGGAAAATTGGTTTCTACATGACTGTTTTATAAGGACCTGATCAAATGGATCTTTTTAGCAAGACAAAAGCGAGGAAAAATGGCTCATTTTTCAAAATTTGCATGTTTTTGCAAGCTGCTGTTCTGGCTACTTTTTTGTAGCATGGGAAGAGACTAACTTGGTTTCATCTTTGCTCCTCTGGTGACGGGCAGGGAGGACATGCTTAGTGTAGGGCAGGGAGGAGGGGAGTCAGAATAACCACTCACACCCCACCCACCTCTGTGTTTGCAGGAGAGGCCTCTCTCCCAGATCTCTGCCTTCTGCAGCCCTCACTGGGATGCCGCTGGCCTCAAGGACAGTGTGGCCAGGAGCTTTGAGAAGTGTGTCATCGAAGCTGTGAGCTCTGCCTGCCAGGTGACCAATCTCTTCTTGAGAAACATGCTTGGGTTCATAGCTGCTTGTTGACATGGCCAGCTCCAGGACCTAAGTGCTTGCCAGTTCCAAGGCCTCTGCTGATCAGGATTGGGTCCTAGGTGTCCCCTCCCTGGCTTGGGCCTCATGTGATTCAGTGCTCTCTACCCACTCCTTGAAATAAAACTTGGCTTCCTGTTGCAGAGGCAGCCCATGCTTGCTATGCAAAACCACAACCATGCTCACATGCCTTGGTGCAGGTTATCTGGTGGGCTATGCCTCCAACTGCCCATTGTGATTGTTTCTGCTGGTTTATTATGGTTTGTTAACTCCTGCCCAACAGGTATACAGGAAAGGACCCCAAAGGTTGATAAAGCATCTATGGAAGGAAGCTTATGAAGATAAATAGACTCCATCCTTGTTGGTGTAGAGTGCTTGCCCAGCATGTGCAAGGCCCTGGATTCTATTCCCAAAACTGCAGAAAAAGGGTGAAAAGATTCTATCGGTTCACTTAGCTTTTTTCTGCAAAGTGGTATGGGTTCTGTCTTACCTCGTGACAGGAGTAGTCCCCACACAATACAACTGTGGCTCCCCGATGGCCCCAGCACCCTGCTCTGTTTCCTACAGGACACCTCATGCCCTGCACAGGCCTCACCTTCATTGTTGGCCAGTGGATTCCCAAGAATTAGAAGTCCCTTCTTCCAAGGAAACAGATTCTCATCTTTTTACATGAATAATACTTTCTAAGGCTTTCATTTGCTCTTTGCTCAGTGATTTAGTAACATGATAGTCACATGTCCTGTCGCTCACCCTTGGAAGCCACACTTAGGTGGTGGAATGTGTTTGCAGGTGTGGGTACCACCAGCACAGTCTACCTGGCAACATTCTCATCAGCTCAGAAAGAAAGCACAGCTCTTCAGCTGCCATGTCCACCCTCCACCATGTTGACCCAGACCCCTCCCCAGCAGCACCTAATCCCCTTCGTCCTCCACAGACTGCTCAGGAATGAAATCACATAGGCTGTGGCCTTAAGCACATGGCTTCATTGAGTGTGTGTTTAAGGTCCTCCATGCTGGAGCACCTGTCAGTACTTTGTCCTGTTTCATGGCTACATGTTGCTCATCATATGGACGCAGTGTGCTTTTATGTTCCGTTTGTCCCCTGATGGATATCCAAGCTCTCCCTGACTGATGCCTGTTATAAATCTGCTGCTGCGAACCACCATGCACAGGTTCTTGTGGATATGCTATTCATGCTGTCTATGCTTATGGTGAAGTGGCTGGATCACTTAGTACCTGTGTGATTTGAAGGACTGTCTGGCCCATTCCCACACTGGCAGGACCATTTCCATGTCAGTTGCCAGCTTCAGAGGGTCCTGACTTCTCCACACCCCACAGCCTTTGCTCTCAGACCTGGGAAGTACAGTCTGGTGGTCTGGAGTGGTTTCTCTAATGATTCTGATATCTATGACCTCGGGTACCTTCTCATATGTTTATTGGCTATTTCTTTTTGCAATGTCTTTGGAAAAATGTCTGTTCAGATCTTTAGCCCATTTTGTTCATTGGGCTGTAGTATTTCCTTTATTGTGGCTTAAAGAGTTCTTTGGATAATCAGGTGCAAATCTCCTGTCAGATATGTGATCTGCCAGTATTTTCTCCCATTCTCTGGATTGTTTTCACTCTTGGTGGTTTTTTTAGAAGCACACAGACTTTTAATTTTTTTTTCTCTCTTTCTCTTTGTGATAGTAGAGATTGAAACCAGGGGTGATCTACCACTCAGCTACATCTCTAGCCCTTTTTGTTTCTTATTTTGAGACACAGTCTTACAAAGTTGCCCAGGTTGACCTCAAACTTGTAACCTTCCTGCCTCAGCTTCCTGAGTAGCTGGGATTACAGGTGTGCTCCACCACTCCTGGGAAGGTTTTAACTTTTGGTGAAATTCAATGTGTCTATATTCTTTTTTCTTTTGTTGCTAGTACTTTTGACATCAAAGAATCTAATGCTAAATTCTAGGTCATCAAGATTTACCTGTGTCTTCCTCTAAAAGGTTTTTGTTTTGTTTTGCTTTTGGCACCAGTGTTAAACCTAGGATCATATACTAAGCATGTGCTCTGTCATGGAGCAACCCCCTCTGAAAGCTCTAGAGTGTTAGTTCTTAACATTAATTCCTTTTTCTATGTGGTATGAGGTAAGGGTCCAGGTACATTCTCTTATATGTGGAGATCCAGCTGTTTCAGACCATTTGAGGAAGGCACTGTACTTCACCCCTTGATTGATCTTGGCACTCTTATCAAAAAGTCTGTTGACCGCAGCTGTGAGGGTTTACCTCACATCTGTCCATGTCTCCACTGCCATTTCGTTCAAGTAGGTCGTAAAATTAAGAAGCATGTATTTTCCTGATTCATTATCCTCTTTGACATCGTTTGCTCTTCTGGATCCCTTGGGATTCCATATGAATTTTGGAATCAGTTTGTCAATTTCTGCAAGGAAAGCAGCTGGGATTCTGACAGGGATGGCTTTGAATCTGTAGGTCAGTTTGGGGAGTGTTGACCTCTTAAAAATGTCACATCTCATGGTCTCTGAACCTAGAATGTCTCCCCATTTATATTGGTCTTTAATTTCTTTCAACAATGGTTTGCGGTTTGCAAATAGTGAGGTCTGCATTTCTTTTTTGAAATTTATTCCTAAGTTCTTTATTCCTTTGCTATTGTGACCAATGATATTCTCAGGGCTGAGGTTGTGGTGCAGTGGTAGAGCGCTTGCCTAGCACATACGAGACACTGGGTTTGATCCTCAGCACCACATAAAAAAATTAAAAAGTAAAGATATTGTGTTCATCTACAACTAAAAAATTTTTTTAAAATTATTTTCTCAATTTTGTTTTCAGATTGTTCATCACTAGCACTTGGAAACAGGGCTGCATCTCATCTCTGTGACCTACAGCTTGGCAGGCTTGTTTCTTGGCTCTAGCAGAGCATACATGGGAGAATAGTTTCTTTGAAGTTTCAATGTAGATGAACATGTTATCTGCCTTTGAGGATAGTACTTCCTTTTCAATCCCAACACATTTTTTTTTTTTCCATTTTCATGCCTAATTGCCCCGGATAGCAACTCTGGGACTGACAAAGGAGTGAAATTGGCCATCCTGGTCTTGTTCTTGGAGTTTTGTCTCATACGTGTTCTGCATCTATTAAAATGATTGTGTCATTTTTTTTTTCTATTGGTGTGATGTATTCATGTTTTTAAGTCTGTATATGTGACATTAGAGATTGGACCCAGGGGTGCTTTATCTCTGAGCCACATTGCCAGCACTTTTTGTTTTTCATTTTGAGACAGAGCTTAACTAAGTTGCTGAATCTAGCCTCCAAATTTTGATCCTCAGCCTAGCCAGCTGCTGGGATTACAGGCATGTGTCACCACACCAGGCTTATTAACTGATTTTTGATGCTAAAACATGGTTTTATTCCTGGGATAAATCTCACTTCCCCATGGTCTATAACTTTTTATTTATTGCTAGTTAATGTTTTCTTTTATCCTTTTAAATGTCAAAAATTATCTGTTGTTAGTTCACCCAGTGTTTTGTACTGATTACTGAAACTTTTTTTTTGTAAAAATGTGAACCCAAAGAAGAAAAGTGTTTTGTTTTTTGGTGAAGCATCAGAAGGAGAATTGTAGTGTCAGTGGTGTTTGAGGGCAGCTCAGGATATAAAACGTACAACGTAGTAAAGTTTTCCTCATCTTGCTTTTGGTATTTTTCTTTGCAGGCAAGTCTAATAGAAATACAGAAGCTGGCAGTGAGCTGGGAGGGCATGTGACTTGGGGTTGTTGGGGTGTGTTCATTTGTTTGTGTGCATCTTCAAATCTCTGGCACCTCACATATGGAACCAGGCCACAGGGAAATGGATATGCTCTAGGAAACATTAAGTATTTTACATTTTCTGTTCTTTTTCTTTTTGCAGTATGAGGATGAAACCTAGGGCCTCTGATAAGCTAAACTCCCCCTTTATCAGGGGGATATCCCAAGCCTCTCTTCTGTGTGTATTTTTTTTTTTTTGGAGGCACTATAAAGCTAGCTTCAGTAGATTTCTGAAATGCTATTGAGTGCTAACTTATGTCATTAAAAAATAAATCAGTAAAATCTTCTAAATTCTCTCTTTTTAATTCATTTTTTTTTTTAGTCTCGGATCAGTGTCCTAGAGGGAGTCTCCTGTCATGATTTGCAGAAATTTGGCAGCCTTGTGTCTGCTGTGATCACCAAGTCCTGGCCCAGGAACAACAGATAAGGCCTGGATGAGATTCTTGAATACCTGGTTATGGGGCCAGATGTGAAGCAGCTCTTCAAGTTGTACGGTGCGTGTAGGACTGGTTGGGGTTGCTGTCCTTCCTTGGGCAATAGAACAGGGCAAGGTACTTGACCTGATCCTCAGCCTGCATGTGCTGAGGTTTGGTAAAGGCAGGATGGGCAGAGGTGCCCAGGCAGGTGATAGGCATAAAGAGCATCTAGCACCAGAGCCATTTTCTGCTGAGTGCCTGCTGAATACCTGCTCTTGTGGGGACACACTGTCCTTGAAGCAGCCCCTTGAAAGTCCCCAAGGCCCTTGATTTCCAGTTGAGGGAATGGAAGTGCCCAGGGCAGGTAGCTTACCCAGTGTCTTGGAGACTTACTTTTTCAAAGATAACAAGTGTTTGGAACTCAAATCCAAGCCCAGCTTGCCTCCCTGTGAAGCCCATCTGTCACAGATTGAGACTAATATTGATAATTAACAAAACATGAAGTGACTCTTCAGCCATTGCCTTCCCAGGTGTTGTGCATTGATTGCCCTGGAAATGATGGTGCAGGTTTATGAATAAAATTGCTAGATTCAGATCTTGTAGTGGAAAAACTCTAGGTGTGGCAATAAAAACCCAGGGCAGATGATTGTCTGAGCCAAACCAGTTGTGTCCTTCCATGCCAGGAGACAAATAGGAGTAGCATGTGGTCCTGAAGGTGGCTGCTGTGTGCACGGGCCATAGCAGTCTGCTGGGGAAGACTATATCGTGTTACACTCCACATACTCAGCAGTATGCATCTAAGGCTCCTCCTTGTCTTTTCCTGGCTTCATTGTTCTGTTACTTTTATAACTGAGCAAAGCTCCCTTGTCTGGATGTGCCTGGGTTGGTCCATTCTCCCACTGAAGTTCATCTCAGCTGTGTCCATGTTTTTATAATTATGAATGAAAGTCTGTATGTGTGAAGCTGGGGACTGAACCAGGGCCTCATGCCTGCGAGCCTAGCACCCCACCATCAAGCTGTATCCCAGCCCTCTGCTATCTTTGTTTTTAATGGTAAAGATAAACTTGCTCTTCTCATACTACTCTATGGGCCTCATATTACTGTGAGATAAATAGTCTGGCAGTTAAACTAAGCACATTTTAAATTGTTGCCCTCTAAGTTGTTCCAAAAGCTCATGTTCCAGGTTTTGATCCTCAGACAGGCATAGGCAGAGCATGAAGCTTCAGCGTGGATCTGTCTCCTTCCTTGGTGTTATGCAGATGCTTCACTGCACCCATGGAGTGGCCTCTTATGTGTGAGCTTGTCCTTTTGCAGTTTATTTTTGTACTACTGCAGTTATTCCCAAGACAGGTGAATTTCATAGGACATCATGTGCAGTCCAAGAAATATGTTCACTGTAGCATGGACTCAGGCCTTCAACCTTGAGCACTGTGGTTCTCCTGGCTGGCTTTGGCCATTGGGAGGGTCTCGTCCTCTCAGTCAGGAGATGCACTAGGGTAAGACCTGAACCTTACAGGTATATGCACAGATGAATGACGCATCAGCACATCTGGAAACAAAACTCACTGCTGCCGGAGCCACATGGGCATGGGGCTAGTGTGAGGTTCTAAAAACAAAGAGAGGGGGCTGCCCCCTCTCCTTGTTTTTAGAACCTCACACCAGCCGTGGACCATGACTATTCCACGGTTTTGGTACAAGGTTTCTGTAGCTGGTGGAATTGCATTTCTTGTCTTGTCATTAACTTTTCCCCCTTTTCCATTGTGTTTAGTTTGAATTCAACCAGCTCACTGTACTCCTTATCTTCTCAGGGACAGATGAGACGCTCTTAGCCAACATCACAGAGGACGCCAAGAGGTTGATGGCTGCTGCCAGCTCTGTCTTCGCAGAGGTTGCTGGTGATGTCCTGAATGGGTCCATATTGGTCAGATGGTTGGAGCTGATCCTGAAGCACAAAAGTCAGTTTCTGGACCTGTGGCAGTTAGGTGAGCTGAGGCCAGGCTTGTAAGAAGCTCATGTTCACATGAGTGCTGTTTGTCCTTATCCATGCCACTTAGTGGAGGCCTCTCTGTCCTTCTGGTGGTAACTGTGGGGGCACTCCTAGGAAGAGAAAGGGGTGCCATGAAGTTTGTTTCCTTTGGCTGACTTTGTCATTATTTTCCAGAGAGAAAAAAAGTTTTCATTGCAAGAGAAAAAATGTGACATGGAAGAGACACTGGACTGGAGGATGGATGAAGTCATGTTTCTGAAGAGAGAGAAGAGACAGGTGGACAGCCTCCTGAGGCTGAGTGGGAAGGTGAAGCACCTCGTCCAAGGTACTGCTCCCGCAGTCACGCTGGGCCACCCTCGAGAGCTATAATGGGGACAGAAGCAGGCCACAAATAGTGGGGCCTTATTTGGCAGGGAGAAGCTTTTAAAACATGTTCTTAGCCCAGTTTTCAATGCATTTGCCCAGGGAAGCAACTTCAGCTTGTACATTCTTGTTGTGTATCTCCACGCCCATAGACATCTGCAATTTCCTAGTGTCACTGTCCTGTTCTGGCTTCCCATGGAGGAGAGGCGTAGATCTTTCTCCAGTCTGTGCCCTGCACATGAGGCTTCTTGCTGCTCTGTCACTCCCAGTGGTGTCCTGAGTTACTGGCGCATTCTTCAGGGTTAGGCCTTCACCATGGTGTGAACACAGGATTCAGAAGTGGATCGTGCCATGGACCATGACTATCCCACAGTTTTGGCACAAGATTTCTTTAGCTGGTGGAATTGCTTTTCTTGTCTTGTCATTAACTTTCCCCCCTTTTTCATTGTGTTTAGTTTGAATTCAACCCCGAACTATATCAGTTGTATGAGTGGATGGCTCTGAAAAGTCTCCCAGACTAAGGGCTTATTTTCCCTGGTGGGGAGGTGGCCCTCAATCTCCCCTTACCTCGCAGGGTTGCCTTGTGCCTCCGGGCTGGTAGGACAAGTCCTGCATCCATGGCCTGCACTTGAATTCTGTTTGACAGAGGGTGGCATCTGCTGCTTGCTGGGATGGGGGCACAGGAGGCCAGATACAGAACTGTGCCCCTGCTGTAGGTTGATCATTTGGCTGGGGACAGAGTTTCCTTCAGAGTGCTGCTTGAGTATTGCATTGGGCCATCAGATGCAGCCTCACTACTGATCCTCTGTGTGAGGCTTATTGTCCTTCCCGGGATGCTCTGGAGAGCTCTCTGGCCCTGGTGTCCTGAAGATGTCATAAAACTGTGCTTGACTGTTGATCTCTTTTCCATCTCCAGGACTGGGCACTGGCAGATCTTTGTCAGCTGGAGATCTAGTCTTAGAACTCTAGGGAGTTCTCATGAATTGGTTTATTGTGGTTTCCTTCTTGCTGGGTTCACATCAGCAGCTGCTGGGCCTGCTAGAACAGTTGCCTGATTCTCATAACATCTCTTCTGTTTGGGCTTTGCTTCCTGAGCCTTCTCCTCAACCTTCTTGTGCAGCCTTGGCATTGAACTCTTCATTTCAGCTCTCATATATTTAATTTGAAGACACTCCCTTTTTTATTTTTATTTTTCTTTCTTTTTTTTTTTTTTTTTTTTTGGTACCAGGTATTGGTACCAAAAACCCTCTGAACTCTGAATTCAAGTGCACTTAAACACTGAGCCACATCCCCAGCCCTATTTTGTATTTTATTTATTTAGAAATAAAGAAATAAAAAAATAAAAGAAATAAAATATTTCTTTTTATTGGTTCTTTTTAGTTATACATAGAAATAGAATATACTGGCATAATTTTAAAAGCATGGAATATAATTTGTTCTAATTCATCCCCAGTATTTTTCTTTACCTTAATTTCTTCCCATTCCCTGTTCCCTTCCCTCTACTCTACTGATCATTTTGCTATTTACTTAAGAGTTTTTTAAAATTAGTTTCTTGTGGATATACATGATGCTGAGATTCACTGTGGTATATTCATGGTATATACACACAGGTATATAGGAAATTTAGGTTGCATTCATTCCACTGACTTTTCCTATCCCTTCTCTCCTCCCTTATATTCATTCATCTTTGTCTACTCTTCTGATCTTACTTTGATTATTTTTAATGCCCCCCCCCGATTTTGGATTACTTTCCACATATCAGACATAATATTCAACCTTTAACTTTTGGACTGTGGCTTATTTAACTTATGATAGTCTCCATTTTCACTCATTAACCAAAAAAAATACCATAAACCATTTTTCTTTATAACTGAGTAATTGTAATACTCCATTGTGTACATTTACCACATTTTTGAGAGAGAGAGAGAGAGAGAGAGAGAGAGAGAGAGAGAGAGAGAGAGAGAGAGAGATTTTTTTTTTTTTTTTTTGTAGATGGACACAACACAATGCCTTTATTTTATTTTTTTATATGGTGCTGAGAATTGAACCTGGTCCCGCCCATGCTAGGGGAGTGCTCTACCGCTGAGCCACAATCCCAGCCCCCCACATTTTCTTTATTCATTTGTCCAAGGGCACTGAGGTTGGCTCCATTGCTTATCTATTGTGAATTGAGCTACTGTAAACATCAATGTGGTTGAATCACTGTAGTATGCTGATTTTTTTTTGAGATTGCATTTTGTTGGTTCTTTTTAGTTACACATGAGAGTAGAATTTACTTTGATGTAATTGTATAATCATGGATTATATCTTTTATTGGTGGGCTGAGTAATTTCTTTTTTATTATTATATTCATTTTTTATTCTGCTTAGTTATATATGGTAGCAGAATGCATTTCAATTTATCATACACAACTGGAGTACAACATTTCAATTCTCTGGTTGTACATTTTGTAGAGATGCATCATTTGTGCAATCATACATGTACGTAGGGTAATGATGCCCATCTCATTCTACCATCTTTTCTACCCTCATAACCCCTCCCCAGCCTCCCCTTTGCCCAATCCAAAGATCCTTCATTCTTCCCACACCCCCCATCATAGATCAGCATCCTCTAAAGGGAGAAAACATTCCACCTTTAGTTTTTTGGGATTGGCTTACTTTGCTTAGCATTATATTCTCCAACTCCATCCATTTACCTACAAATGCTACAATTTTATTCTCTTTTGATGCTGAGTAATATTCCATTGTGTGTGTGCGTATGTGTGTGTGTGTGTGTGTGTGTGTGTGTGTGTGTGTATGTGTATACCACAGTTTCTTTATTCATTCATCTTTTGATGGGCCTCTAGGTTGGTTCCACAGTTTAGCTATTGGGAATTCAGCTGCTATAAACATTTGTGTGGCTATATCACTATACTATGCTGATTCTAAGTCCTTTGGGTGTAGAATGAGGAATAGAATAGCTGGATCAAATGGTGATTCCATTCCAAATTTTCAGAGGAATCTCCTTACTGCTTTCCAAAGTGGATACACCAATTTGCAGTCCCACCAGCATTGTATGAGTGTACCTTTTCCCCCACATCCTTGCCAACACTCATTATTGCTTGTATTCTTGATAAATGTCATTTTGATTGGGGTAAGATGAAATCTTAGAGTAGTTTTGATTTGCATTTTTCTAATTACTAAATATGTTGAACAGTTTTTTTTATATATTTGTTGATCGATTGTATATCTTCTTCTGAGAAGTGTCTGTTCAGTTCCTTATCCCATTAATTGACTGGGTTGTTTAGGTTTTCTTTCTTTCTTTATTTTTTTGTTTTTTTTAAATTTTTTAATTTTTTTATTGGTTGTTCACAACATTACAAAGCTCTTGACATATCATATTTCATACATTAGATTGAAGTGGGTTATGAACTCCCAATTTTACCCCAAATGCAGATTGCAGAATCACGTCGGTTACACATCCACAATTTTACATAATGCCCAATTAGTAATTGTTGTATTCTGCTACCTTTCCTATCCCCTACTATCCCCCCTCCCCTCCCCTCCCATCTTCTCTCTCTACCCCATCTACTGTAATTCATTTCTCTCCTTGTTTATTTTCCCATTCCCCTCACAACCTCTTATATGTAATTTTGTATAGCAATGAGGGTCTCCCTTCATTTCCATGCAATTTCCCTTTTCTCTCCCTTTCCCTCCCATCTCATGTCTCTGTTTAATATTAATCTTTTCTTCCTGCTCTTCCTCCCTGCTCTGTTCATAGTTGTTCTCATTATATCAAAGAAGACATTTGGTATTTGTTTTTTAGGGATTGACTAGCTTCACTAAGCATAATCTGCTCTAGTGCCATCCATTTCCCTGCAAATTCTATGATTTTGTCATTTTTTATTGCTGCATAGTACTCCATTGTGTATAGATGCCACATTTTTTTTATCCATTCAGTAGACCAACGCTAAGACACATTCTTTCTTTCTTTTTTTCTTTTCTTTCTTTCCTTTTTTTGGTATTGAGGTTTTTGAATTATTTCTATATTTTGGAAATTAGTGTTCTATCTGACGTGTGTGTGGTAAAATTCTGCTCCCATACCTCACTGATTGTTTCTTTTGCTGAGAACAAGTTTTTGAGTTTGAATCCATTCCATTTATTGATTTTTGATTTTATTTCTCATGCCTTAAGAGTCTTGTTAAGGAAGTCGGGGCCTAATCTGACATGATGATTTGGGCCTACTTTTTTGTCTGTTAGGTACAGTGTCTCTGGTATAATTCCTAGGTCCTTGATACACTTTGAGTTGAGTTTTACGCATGGTAAGAAATAGAAGTTTAATTTCATTTTGCTACAGAGGATTTCCAGCTTTCCCAGCACCATTTGTTGAAGAGGCTATCCTTTCTGCAGTATATGTCTTTGGTACCTTTGTCTAGTATGAGAAACCTGTATTTATATGGGTTGGTCTCTGTATCTTCTATTCTGTACCATTGGTCTACATGTCTATTTTGGTGCCAATACTAACCTGTTTTTGTTATTATTTTTCTGCAGTATGGTTTAAGGTCTGGTATTGTGATGCCCCCTGCTTCACTTTTCTTGCTAAGGATTGTTTTGGCTATTCTGGGTCTCTTATTTTTTCAAGTGAATTTCATGATTGCTTTTTCTACTTCTATGAAGAATGTCATTGGGATTTTAATAGGAATTGCATTAAAACTATGTAACAGTTTGAGTAGTATGCCCTTTTGACAATATTAACTCTGCCTATCCAAGAGCATGGGAGATCTATTCATCTTCTAAGGTCTTCTCCAATTTCCTTCTTTAGTGTTCTGTAGTTTTCAGGTCTTTCACCTCTTTTGTTAGGTTGATTCCCAAGTATTTTGTATTTTTTGAGGCTATTTTGAATGGGGTAGTTTTTCTAATTTCTCTTTAAGTGGATTAATCTCTTATGTATAGAAATGCATTTGATTTATGGGTATTGATTTTATATCCTGCTACTTTGCTGAATTAATTTATTAGTTCTCGGAGTTTTCTGGTGGAATTTTTTGGATCTTCTATATATAGAATCATGTTGTCAGCAAATAGTTTGCATTTCTCTTTTCTTGTGCACATCCCTTTAATTACTTCTGTTTTTTTCTGATTGTTCTGTCTAGAATTTCAAGGAGTATGTTAAATAGAAGTGGTAAAAGAGGGCATCCCTGTCCTGTTCCAGTTTTTAGAGGGAATGCTTTTATTTATTTATTTATTTATTTATTTTCATTTAGAATGATGCTGGCCTTGGGCTTAACATAGATAGCTTTTACAATGTTGAGGTATGCTCCTAATATTCCCAGTTTTTCTAGTGTTTTGAACATGAAAGTGTGCTGTATTTTGTCAAATGCTTTTTCTGCATCAACCGAGATGATCATATGATTCTTGTCTTTAAGTTTATTTATGTGATGTATTACATTTACTGATTCCATATGTTGAACCAACCTTGCGTCCCTGGGGTGAACCCCATTTGAACGTGGTGCACTATCTTTTTAATATGTTTTTGTATGAGATTGGGCAGGATTTTATTGAGAATTTTTGTATCTGTTCATCAGGGATATTGGTCTGAAGTTTTCTTTCCTTGATGTGTCTTTGTCTGGTTTTGGTATTAGGGTGATGTTAGCCTCATAGAATGAGTTTGGAAGGGTTTCCTCCCTTTCTGTTTCATGGAATAATTTGAGGAGTACTAATAATAGTTCTTCTTAGAAGGTCTTGTAGAACTCGACTGAAAATTCATCTGGTCCTGGGCTTTTCTTGATTGGTAGGCTTTTGATGGTGTTTTCTATTTCCTTGCTTGATATTGATCTATTTAAATTGTGTATGTCCTCCCGATTCAGATAGAATAGATCATATGTTTCTAGAAATTTTTTGGTGTCATCAAGATCTTCTATTTTATTGGAGTATAAATTTCAAAATAGTTTCTAATAATCTTCTGTATTTCAAGAATGTCCATCATGATATTTCCTTTTTCATCAGGAATTTTAGTAAATTGAATTTTCTTTCTCTTTCTCTTTGTTATCCTGGCTAAGGGTTTATTAATTTCACTTATATTTTAGAAGAACCAGCATTTCATTTTGTCAACTTTTTGAATTCTCTCTTTTGTTTTAATTTCATTGTTTTCAGCTCTGATTTTAATTATTTCATGTCTTCTACTACTTTGGGTGTTGATTTGTTCTTCTTTTTCAAGGGCTTTGAGATGTAATGTTAGGTCATTTATTTGTTGACTTTTTATTCTTTTAATGAATGAGCTTACTGCAATCAACTTTCCTCTTAGCACTGCCTTCATAGTGTCCGAGAGATTTTGATATGATGTGTTGATATTCTCATTTACCTCTAAGAATTTTTTTAACTGATCTTTGATGTCTTCTGCTACCCATTTCTCTTCTAACTGATCTTTGATGTCTTCTGCTACCCATTTCTCTTCTAATATCATATTATTTAGTCTCCAAGTGTTGGAGTAGCTTTTATTTTTTATTTTATTATTGATTTCTGCTTTCATTTCCTTATGATATGATAGAATACAGAGTAGTATCTGTATTTTTTTGCATTTGCTGAGAGTTGCTTTGTGGCCTAATATATGGTCTATATTAGAGATGGGTCTGTGTGCTTCTGAGAAGATGTATTTACTCGATGATTGATGAATTACTCTATATATGTCTGTTATATATAAATCATTTAATTGTATTATTGAGTTCTGTAGTTTCTTTGTTTAGTTTTTCTTTGGAATATCTATCCAGAGGTGAGACAGGTGTGCTAAAGTCACCCAGTATGATTGTGTTGTGATCAATTTCTTCTTGAAATTGAGAAGGGTTTGTTTGATATACATAGAACTTCCATTGTTTGCGGCATAGACATTTATGATTGTTATGTTTTGTTGATATATGGTACCCTTAAGCTGTGTCAAATGTCCTTCTTCACCTCTTCTGACTACCTTTGATTTGATGTCCACTTTGTCCGTTATTAGAATGGAAACCCCTGCTTGTTTACATGGCCTATGTGAGTGGTATGTTTTTTCCCCATCCTTTCACCTTTCACCTGTGAATGTCTTTTCCTATGAGACGAGTCTCTTGAAAGCAGTATGTTTTTGGATTTTTTAATCCAATCTGTAAATCTATGTTTTTTGTTTGATGAGTTTAGACCATTCACATTCAGGATTATTATTGAGATATGGTTTGTATTCCTGGTCATTTTGGTTTATTTTTGGTTTTTAAGTTGACTTGGTTTCTCCTTTGATTGGATTTTCCTTTAGTGTGGTTCCTCCTTTTACTGATTTTTATTGTTATTTTTCATTTCTTCCTCATGGAACATTTTGTCAAGAATATTCTGTAGTGCAGGCTTTCTCATTGTAAATTCTTTTAATTTTTATCATGGAAGATTTTTATTCCATCATCAAATCTGAAGCTTAATTTTGCTGGGTAGAAGATTCTTGGTTGGCATCCATTTTCTTTCAGAACTTGATATACGTTGTTCCAGGATCACCTAGCTTTGAAGGTCTCAGCTGAGATATCTACTGAGATCCGAATCGTTTTCCCCCTATATGTAATCTGAAACTTTAATCTTGTGGCTTTTAAAATTCTATCCTTTTTCTATATGCTAGGCATTTTCATTATAATGTGCCTTGGTGTGGATCTGTTGTAATTTTGTATATTTGCTGTCCTGTAAGCCTCTTGTTTTTGATTTTTCCAATTCATTCTTCATGCTTGGGAGATTTCCTGTTATTACTTCATTGAAGAGATTGTGCATTCCTTTGGTTTGTATCTCAGTGCCTTCCCCTATCCCAGTAATTCTTATATTTGGTCTTTTCATGTTTTCCCATAATTCTTGAAGGTTCTCTTTACAGTTTCTCACCATCATCACTATGTGGTCAACTTTATTTTCAAGATTATATATTTTGTCTTCATTGCCTAAGGTTCTGTCTTCCAAGTGATTTAGTCTACTGGTGCTTTCTATTAAATTTTTTATTTGGTTTATTGTTTTCCTTCATTTCAAGGATTTCCATTTTTTTTTCCACAGTCTCTATGATTTTCTTGAAGTAACTTTTTGTTACCTGTATTTCCTCTCAATCTCTTTGGTGGAGCAGTCAATTGTTGCTTGTATTTGCTCTTTTAATTCATACTTTGCTCTGCAGATCATTTTAATTATGTACATTTGGAATGGAATGTCAATGGAATCTATTATTGTATCAGCTTGGTGTGTTTCAAGCACTTTCTTCCCTTGTTTCTTCATGTCATCCATGTGTCTTCCTCTCTAGCATTGTAGATTTGAGGTATTATAGTTTCTAACTTATAATCTTGTAGTGATTACCAATTCCTTGCCTGCAGGAACCTGAAATATGGTCTTGTTGGTCCTGCCTGTTGCCACTAAATGGAAGCCAGGGGAAAAGCCACTGCATGCATCAGCAGATGGGGACATAGCATGGTCGCTCTCCTCCTACCATAGAGTGAGCTGGGGTCGCTGTTGTCTGCTCCACTTCCTTCTGTGAGGCAGAAAGGCTGAGGTCGCTGTCATCTGCTCCTTGTATTTTATTCAGAGACAGAGTCTCACTGAGTTGCTTTGCATCTCACTTTTGTTGAAGCTGGGTTTGAACTCACGATCCTCCTGCCTCAGCCTCTCAAGCTGCTGGAATTACAGGCATATGCCACCACACCAGCACTTTTTTTTTTCTAAATTTTTTTAGTTGTAAACAAACATAATACCTTTATTTATTTGTCTTTATGTATTGCTGAGGTTCAAATCAAGTGCCTCATGCACTAGGTGAGCTTTCTACCACTGAGCCACAACTGCAGCCCCTCCCTTTTTTCTTTAAAGATCCATTTATATACTATGCTGTTGTCATGGATCATGGTTGAAGTATCTTATCTTTTGGAGATTATTGGTATTTTTAAAGATTTTTCTTTTCCTTGCATAGTTTTCCACTTCATTCAATTTGCTTCTCTCTGTTGGCTTTTCCCCCTTTCTTTTCTTTATCGCATGCTGAGAATGAAACAAACCTAGCCTTTTCTTTTTCTATGTGGCCCTGAGCATCAAACCCCATGCCTCACACATGCTAGGCAAGCATTCTACCACTGAGCTACATCAGCCCTATTGGGTTTTTGGTATGTTCCCCATGTTAAAGCTTTTTCTATTCTGGTTGAAGATTTTTGTTTGTCTGTGTCTATAAAGACAGTCACCACAAGTGGATTGACAGGCTTAGGGGTTCTGGGCCATGGCCCCTGAGGCTCTGTGGCTGCCCTTGAATTGACTTGGTCCTTGAGGGCTTCTCTTGTGGGCTGGTCACTTTTGCAGCCCCCTGCCTGCTGCCATATTTCTGGATTCAAGAAGGAGTGTAGGAGGGTGAGCTCCTCTACTCCAGTTCTCCTGCCCTGGTGGCTGTGTGGTCCTCTTGGTTCTTAAATTGAATACTCCCTGTCCTTTGTAACTGCCCAAGACAGGTATGTGTCTAGACGTGGCCTCCAGGCCTGAGAGCCCTGCAGGTGGTCCTTCCTGTTCCTTACCAGGCAGAGGGCAGCCTCCATGGTGGGGATGGACTCTTACCAACTGCTTCTTAAATAGACTTTGAACTCACTTCTTGTTCCCTCTCTGCCTCCTCCAGTCTAGAGTGACCTTAGAAACTAGTGTTCTTGCCTACCAGGAGCTTGTGCTTGGCCTTGCTGAGCTCATGTCTACGGTGGCCTCAGGGTCTGTGTTTTCAGGCCCCAGGAGTATCATTTGGTGTGGTCATCTTTCTACTTCCCAGTATATGTTGCTATTGGGCTCCTTTTCTACTCTCCTCATTCCTGATGGTTATGATCTTTGAAAAAGCAATTTCTAATCTGTCACTGAAGACAGATTTGGGAGGAAAGGAGATGGATATGTGTTTCCAATTGTCCTTTCCACACAAGAGCTTACAATCTGTTATTTATCTTGAAAACTGATGAATGAGCCACAGCAGGGTGGAGGGGAGGAGGGATGAATTCTTCCTGTGACAAAAATCCCAGCAATGGTGTTCACTTAGTTTTCTTAAGGCAGTGATTAGAAATACTGGGAAAGTAAAATAAGATGCTACCATGACTAGCAGTTTAACTTCCATGTTTCCTTGTGGTTTCCAAAGTGGATTTTGGAGAGATTGAAGCAAGACACATGGAAGACCTGAATTGCAAAAGACTGAATGAAATCATGAATTTGAGCCAGCCATTGTCTTCGGCCTGTAAGCAGATGACACACTACAACCTAGGCCCCAAGGTCCAGGAAATGGCTGAAAGGATAGACTCACTGACAGACAGCCACATCTTCCAGATCTTCTGGGAAGAAGCCGTAGAGTCATTGAACGATCCCAAAGGGGAATATAAAAGTCGACCCCTTGCACTTACAGAGGCCTATCGGTACTTATATTTGCCTTGTTACCAAAGGTTCATGAAACTATATCAGGATCTGAAGTCAGGAGATGTCACCTTTGCAGAAATTGATGTCATCTTCAAAGACTTTGTAGATAAATACAATGACCTGACTTTGGACCTCCAGATCATGTGTGAAGTACATCCTCAGGCCCAGAGGGGCTGGATCTCAGAGCGTGTTGAGCAGATCAAGGAGTACCATAGCCTGCACCAGGCAATCAGCTCAGCCAAAGTCATCTGCAAGGTCAAAAAGGATTTTGGATTGACTGGTGACTTCAGTGTTCTTCACACTTTAAAAACTTTGTAAGTTATTTTCTGGGGACTCCTGTGAGGTGGGGGCCTACCTCAGACTCCTTGGAAGCCCCCGGGATTCTGGAACGAGCAGTGTGGCAGCCCCCCTGAAAGGCTCTGTCTGGGCTGCACTGAGGCTGGAACATTACATGGCCTGCATTTTTACCTTTGCTTGAGATAGTGTGACTGTTCCTTAGCTAGTGAGTTTTCTTGGGTCGATCTGAGAACCAAAAATTCAGGATAGAGAAACCATACTCTTTCCAGAGGAATCTTATTTCATTAGGTTATAAAAGCACAAAAGGAAATATTTTATCAATTGTCCAGGTACCTTTCCTAGTTCCAGCAGGAAGTACCAAATGATACATTACTCCTGTCATAGGTCAGGCCTGAGTTTCTCCTTCCTGTTTTTAGCCTATGTTTCAATAGAGACAGGCATGATAGTGCTTAAAATTTAGCAGAGTGTGGAATTGTCTATACCTAATCTTGAAACTTTTAGCACATCTGTTACTCTCACAAACAGAGAAGCCCAGAACTGGCAGGGCTGCTGTGCAGAACAGGTTTCAAAGTCCTTGAAGGCTTCCTCATGGCACTGGGTAACTGTGGACAGTAGCTTCTGCAGTGTAGCAAAGAGGGCCATGGAGGTCATACTATTTTTGGTGCAAGAGTGTGTCACACTCTTGCTGTAGCGTCTTCTTGTCCAGGCATGTGGGAAGGCAGGCATGGGTGGTCTCTGGTATAGCCAGCAGAGCTTCATCTTTCAGACTGATGACTTCGAGGCCACCCGTCATGAGAGACTGGATCATATCAGCCCACAGCTCATCCAGGCCAAGAAGCTGCTACAGGATATAAGTGAGCCCCACTGCCAGTGTCTAGAAGAGCTGGCCCTGCAGAAGGAGCTGGTCAGCTGGCTGCTCTGGGACGTATGTGGGTAGCTCGGTTTCAAGTGTTTGCCAAGTTTTGTTCCTGAACTTGAGGACATCCTGCCTCAATCACTTGCGTGTTAGGTGGGGGGCAGCGTCTGCTTCCAGGAGTTTGCATCAGGGTGGCTTTTCAGAGTTCTGGTTAAAACTGTTTTCTTTTCTGCTCTCTCCATCTTTGGATGCTGGCATCATTTTCTTCAGTATCTTGACTCCTTTTGTGCCTTCCAACTCATTCTTCTAGAGGACTAGGCAAGCTCTTGCACATAAGGGGATGTTGCTGCAGCAAGCTTGCGGAAGCTGTGCATTTCTCTCCAAGTCTAGGGCTGGGCAGCCTATGTGGTTGTACAGATTAGATAGAGGGTGGGGGAGGGGAGGTAAGAAAGGCCAAGTAGATGGAGCAGGAGCAGCACTTGTGCACCACAGAGGCCTGGCAGGACACCTCCTGATAGCATCCAGAACTGTACTGCTTGTACTCCTGAGTCTGCTTTGATGTACAATCTTTGATTGGTAATTAACTCAAGAGAATTATCTCAATTTTTTAAAATAATTAATCATCTACATATTTTTTACCAACTGAACCTGTTTTTGTTTAAGTGATGATGTTTGTGGATTAAAGGAAATAAGGTACACACAAGCCTAGTACAGTGTCTGGGAATTGTTTGGTAAAGGTTAGATGTTGGTCAGTGGTGTCATCATATCCTACAAAAGAAAAGGTATCCTGGAGTCCTAACTGAAGGCAGGAAGTGGAGCAGGCCCTAGATGTTTACTTAGTATCTATTGATGGCCTCATGCCCCAGGTATGAGTTGTGCAGCTTCGTGGAGTTGTTCTGTGCTAGCCCCCTTTCTGTCTCAGGCATCACCGAGCTCCAGGTGTTTGTGGACCTCGCCTCCATCTTGGCTGGAGAAAATGACATTGATGTGGACCGGGTGGCCTGCTTCCATGATGCTGTGCAGGGCTATGCGTCCCTGCTGTATAAGCTGGACAAGAAGGCAGGCTTCAGCGAGTTCATGGAACTGCTGAAAGAACTCTGGAAGGCTCTGCAAAACGACCCTCACCTGCCCAGTAAGCTGGTGAGTCTTGCTCCCGGTTCCAAGGCATGGTGATCTTGTAGCTCGAGGGAACTGCTCTGCTTTGAGGGCACATGGGCAGCCATTTAAACTGAAGTTGAAAACCAGGTTTTCTTCATAAATGGAAATGCTTTTTTTGTCTTGGGTTTGAAGAGAGCTATGGAACTGCATGTCAAGAGTACTCTCCACCCTACAAGACAGGAGTGGAAGGAGCACAATAGGAAGTGTAAAAGAGAGTGTACAGTGGTTTTCTCTGAATGGTAGTAATTTTCCTTTATTTTATTACTTTTGGGTATTTTTTGCAATTGATATTGATTAATTTTTTATCAGAAAAAATAAACATTTAAGTAAATTGCCTGTACCAGAGTCTTAGTTAACCAGCACTACATAACTCACCCAATGAGCAGAGATGTCCAGAGGCCTGCACCCTACTCAGGACAGCTGGTCCTACATGTGATTGGAGGATGGGGAGATAGATAGTTTTCCTGCTAGAAGCTCACATTCTCTTAAAATTTTCCTAAGTTGTTCTGGCCATGCTCAGGGACCATGGCAGGATATTAAGAACTTAGGGCTCCTGTTCAGTCAGGCATCTTTCCTCAGAGGGCCTTTGTTCTGAGAACACAGCAGGATGGTGGCCTCCCACCTGGCTGCAAGTCCTGTGGCCATCCACCCAATTACCCATAAGTGCAGGCCACGTGAACTCCATGTGTCAGCTAGGAACCAGGCACCAGTGCATCTACACTGAGTGGCCAGGGTCCTTGGGGACCAAGCAGGGTCCTGAGGGATCAGGCAGAGGCACCTGAGACAGCCTTAGGCATTGGGTGAGCAGCTACACCCAGAGCCCTGGAGGGGAGTGGCTGGAGTTTGCCCAGCAAGGGCAGAGTCAGGAGGAGGACATCCAGGAAGATAGTCATTCGAACCCTGGCCCATGTTCTCTACTTTTGTCCCAATAGTGAGATTCTGCCAGGAACTTGGAGTGGCTGAAGACAGTGAAGGAAAGCCATGGATCCATTGAGCTCTTGTCCCTGTCCTTGGCCACAGCAATCAACAGCAGAGGCATCTATGAGATCAGGGCACCCACAGGTGACCAGAAGGTGAGCCCTCCCAGATTCCAGGTGCACTGTTGGTGGCACATACTGGCCTGCTGCAGAGTCAGGGTTTCAGCCACTAGAAAATGACCTCTAAACATGTTGTGCCTCCCAGATCTCCCCAGATGCCATCTTGCACCTGATCCTCCCTGGGGGTCACAGTGGCCTAGAGCCAGATCGCTCCTACACTTTGGAAGAGCTGAGGGATCTTTTAAACAAGCTGATGCTGATGTCTGGCAAGAAAGACCAAAAGAGTATGGAAGTGGAGAGGTTTTCTGAGGTGAGCAGGTGCCCTGTTGCCTCAGGCTGGGCATGCAAATGGAAATAAGCAGGGGTTGGCCTCTGGTGGACAGAGTGGTTCCAGAGAGTGGAGCTTGTGGGTCTGCAGAGTGCACCTTGCGTGAAGTCACATCTGAGATGGGATAGGCCCTAGGGCCATCAGCTCCTCCAAAAGAGCTGATGGATTTACCATCTGTCACCAACCAGTAGTGACAGATGGTTAATCCACTGCATTTAACAGGAGGTGACCAGGTAGATAGTTCTTAGGAAGAAGTATGAATGGCTTCATTTACTTTGTAAATTGGCAAAATCAAAAATCTCAAGATTCTAATGGGCACTCTTCATCAAAACTAAAGTAACCAGGGCTGGGATTGTGGCTCAGTGGTAGAGCATTGGCCTAGCACGGGCAGAACCCCGGTGCGATTCTCAACACCATGTAAAAATAAAGGCATTGTGTTGTGTTCATCTACACCTAAAAAATAAATATTAAAAAAAAGTAATCAAGCCAGGTGTGGTGGCACATGCTTGTAACACCAGTGACTCAGGAGGTTGACACAGGAGGATTGCAAGTTAAAGGCCAGCCTCAGCAGCTTAGTGAGATCTTGTCTCAAAATAAAAAGGACTGGGGACATAGCTCAGTGGTAGACTACCCTGGATTCAATCCCCAGTACTGAAAAAAATCTGAAGTAATTGTTGACACAGGTTATTGATTTATATAATAGTCTCTCTCATGTAAAGTTTCTTTTCTTACAGTTTATTTGTACTTCACAATTGACATTTTTTCCCCCAGTGCTGGATACAGGGCCAGGGCCTGGCACATACTAGGCAAGTGCTCTACCACTGAGCACAGCCCAGCCCACAGTCGACATTCTTATCTGCCACTTGATCACTTCCCAAAGATGGGAGCCCACTCCTTAGGCTGATCGTGTTTCCCAGTGACCCTAAGGGAGGAGTGAACCCAAGCCCCTTCAATTAGAACCTGTGTGTGTCTAGATTGGCATGTCCCCCTCCAGTAGTTCACTGTGACATCTGCCTTATGCCCCTGTTTCCCCCAGTTATTCTGCCATGTGCAGCGGCTCGTGCAAGCCTTCCTGAACCTGTACTCTGCGGGAAACATGCTATTCCGGATCTGGACTGCCAAGGTCTACTGCTGCCCCAGGAATGGCGTCTCCATCTGCATGGACTTCCACTTGGAGTTGGTAAGCCAGCTGACAGAGAGTGGGGATGTCACCCAGCTCCTGGAAGCCCTCTGCAGGCAGATGGAGCACTTCTTGGATGACTGGAAGGAGTTCGTGAGCAGGAAGCGCAGAGAGCACTTCTACCTCAACTTCTACACGGCCGAGCAGCTGGTCCTCCTGAGCACTGAGCTCAGGAAGCAGAGTCCCAGCGAAGCTGCCCTCATGATACTGTCCTTCATCAAAGACAATTGCACCCCAGCTGACATCTTAAGGGCCACCGAAGGGTTCAACGAGGCCCCCAGGCACCACATGAGGACAGTGATGGAAGAATTACCACTATTGCAATCCTCTAAGATCAGCCTGGTGACCAAGCTGAGGGTCATCATGAAACAGTCCCTGGAGTGCATGAGTGTCTTTCTGCCTGGCTGCCTGGACCTGGAGGCTTTGGGCCATTGTCTGGCTCACCTGGCCATGATGGGCAGGCCTCCTGTGGAGCGGTCTCTTCCTGTGGGCCTGCAGGCTGGCCAGCCCAACCTGGTCATATGTGGCCACTCTGAGGTGCTGTTGGCTGCCCTGGCTATCTACATGCAGGCCCCAGGCCAGCCCCTGCCCACCTTCAATGAGGTGCTACTCTGTACCCCAGGGACCACGGTTGAGGAGGTGGCCCTGCTCTTGCACCGCTGCCTGGCCCCGGTTTCCCAGGGGCACAAGGTCTACAGCCTGCTGTTTGCGGATCAGCTGAGCTATGAGGTGGCCTGCCAGGCAGAGGCCCTCTTCCACAGCCTGTGCACACAGTGTCCCCGGGTGGACTACCAGCTAGTACTGGTCTGTGATGCAGCACGGGAGTGCTGTTACCTGCCCTCAGCCTTCAGCCAGCACAAAGTCCACATCATCCCCCAGGCGCCCCTCCATGCCATCCAGGCCTACTTGGCACATCACTACCAGGTCCCAGCACAGACCTTGTCAGCAGCAGCTGTGTTCAGAGACCGGATGTGTGTGGGGATCGTGGCCTCAGAGAGAGCAGGACTTGGTAATGAGAGTGCTGGGATGGGCAGGCAGTCTCTCAGGGCTTCCTAGTGTCCCCTTTCTCTGTAGCAGTGGGCACCTCAGCTGACAACCCTCTGCAGGTGGGAAAGTGAGTCTCAGGAGAGTCTGACTCCCTGCGGTCAGTGCTTCCCCTAGAAGGAGCCACCTTTCCATCCAGGTTGCAGTTCCTGGAAGCCCTGATCCTCTCCTTGCATGGACTTCTCTGCAGGTCACTTTTTTCCTGCATAACCTCCTTTGACTTATTCCGGGTTGTGTTGGTGTGAGCAGAAGAGGCACAGCTGCTCTAGCTCTAGGAGAAGAGTGCCTTTGCACCTTCCCTTTAGTCACTGTCATGTTTCCTTGGAAAGAGGTGGTGACTTCAATTCTGTTGACTTCAACCTGTGAGCATCACTGTGCCCTGTCCAGATACAACCTGTTCTCTCTCCCACTGGGGGACATGCCTCTGCTTTTACTTTATTACACTTCCACCATTGTCATCATGGGGAATTCGAGGATGCTGGGTGGGTGACAGCTAGGGACTCTGACTTCATGGTGGAGTTGTGCTCTAATATGATGTTCCATTGCATCAGTTTTGAATTTTATATAGAGAAGTAACTGTAACTTTTTAATTTTTTTTAGCTGGGGATTTACCCCAAGGGTGCCCTACCCCAGCCTTTTTCATTTTTTATTTTGAGATATGGTCTCACTAAGTTGTTTAGGGCCTTACTAGGTTACTGAGGCTGGCCTTGAACTTACAATCATCCTATCTTGGCCTTCCAAGCTCCTGGGATTATAGGCATGTGCCACTGCTCCTGGCTGAGAAGTAATTTCTAATCTCTCTGGAATCTGTTCCTCTTGATCCATAGGCTTAGGATCTAATTTCCTTGTTTTAACGTTCTAGGAAAATCTCTCTATGTGAAGAGATTGCATGAAAAATTGAAAAAGAAGTTAAACAGTGAAAAGGTGCCTTTAAAGATTGTTCGGTTGACTGATGCTCAGGTGAATGAGGGCCAGGTCCTGGGCTCCCTCCTGTCTTTCTGGGATGTTCAGTATTGGAAAATGCCCATGATATTCCACTTTGATGTGACTGCTTCGGTAAGTGCCCACATGGCAACTGAATGGCCACATCAGAAGGCTCACATTCCCAGGGTCCCATCTGCTTCTCCTTGAATGAAGAGTCCCTTCGTTCTATACTTGCCTGTAGTCAGTACTCTTCTCCCAAGGAAGAAGTCAGGAGGGTTCTGGGGATTGGGAGGAATGGTTGGCAATTGTGTATTTTCAAACCCATGCTTCTCTGTCTTTAGGTACAGACTGGAACTTGGGTCTTTCTTTTCAAGATCCTCATTTTACAATACCTAATGGATATAAGTGGGAAAATGTGGCTTCGGAACCCATGACATTTATATATCATTGAAATTACAGAAGGAAATTCAGTACTGCCAAAGAGGTCTACAAAGCTGGTATGTAGACAGGGCATTTTCAGGTGGTCATGGCACACCTTTGATTCTGTGGCTTGAAGCCTGGGTTGACACATCTTGGTTGTTTTCCACTTTCACCTTAGGGTAGCTGTGAGTACATGTTAGGGGAAATGCATGCTTCAACTTAGATCTTAATGATGTCTAGAATGAGAATACTCTCATGTCGATTGGTAGCATCTTGGATTCATCTGGATATGTCAGATTGGTTCCTATGTCTTGGGTTGAATTCCAGGGGTGCTGAGTGTGGAGGATTCCTCTGTTGATGGCCACTGTCTCCCTTACTGCCAGTGAAGAAGACAGTGAGACGTCATTCATGGAAACCTGTTAGCTGGTGGGAGTTCTATTGTTACAAATGTGTTCATGCTTGGTGAAGAGATCAAGTCATAGGACTGGATATAGCTTTATGGTTCATAATGCAGATGCCATAGTTGAGCTTCTGTAATGCTCTAACATGCAGATGCCAGCCTCTGTGAACAAGAGGCTGCAGAAAGCCACATGCATTCAAGTGATTGTTTTCATAAAGGTCTATCCACAGGAGACCACGTGGAAGGTTAACACATATGGGCATCTTTCAGGAAATCAAATTCTAACTTCTATTTATGTCTCTTCTTTGCAGAATCCACATGCCCCCCAGTTTAGTTTTCTTGACATCTTCCCCAGAGTCATCTGCAGACCTCCCAAAGAAGTGATAGCCATGGAGCTGAGCCCTGAGAGGAGCTTCATAGAGCCTGGAATGGATGAGAGAGAGTTCTGCAGTGCTACTTTCCAAAGACCTTACCAATATTTAAAAAGATTCCATATAAAACAAAACCTAGACACATTTCAATACCAAGCAGACTCTGTTGAAGGTACCCCAGGGGAGTGCATCCAGCACCTCCTCATATATTGTGGGGTCATCAACCCCTCCTGGTCTGAGCTCCAGAACTTTGCTCAGTTCCTCAACTGTCAGCTCAAGGACTGTGAGGCCTCTGTGTTCTGCAATCCAGACTTTACTGGAGATACACTACAGGGCTTCAAGAACTTCGTGGTCACCTTCGTGATCTTCATGGCAAGAGACTTTGCCACACCAACACTTCATACCTCTGACCAGAGCCCAGGGAAGCACATGGTCACCATGGATGGGGTTGATGAGGCAGAGCTCGCCCCCTTCACTCTCTGGAGGAGGTGGGAGTCAGAGCCTCACCCTTATGTGTTCTTCAATGGTAACCGTGAGACCATGACATTCATAGGCTTCCATCTCCAGCCCAATGAGAATGGCAGCGTTGATGCCATCAACCATCTCAATGGGGAGATAATCAGGAAAGATGTCATGACAGAACAATTGTACAGGGGGCTATTGCTTCAAGGCGTGCCCTTCAATGTTGACTTTGATAACCTGCCCAGACACGAGAAACTCTTGAGACTCTGCCAGCCACTAGGAATTCCTCAGGCCTTTGACCCTGATGAAACATATGAGCTTACAATGGACAACATGCTCAAGATTCTGGCCATTGAAATGCGGTTCAGGTGTGGGATCCCAGTTATCATCATGGGAGAAACTGGCTGTGGGAAAACCAGGCTCATTAAATTCCTTAGTGATCTGCGGCGTTGTGGTGCCCAGGCTGAGACCATGAAGTTGGTCAAGGTTCATGGAGGAACAACTGCAGTCATGATTCACTCCAAAGTCTTGGAGGCTGAGAAAACTGCCTTATCCAATAAGGACCAACACCAGTTGGACACCATCTTGTTCTTTGACGAAGCCAACACAACAGAAGCCATAAGCTGTATTAAGGAAGTCTTGTGTGACCAGACCGTGGATGGCCAGCCCCTGGAGGAGGACTCAGGCTTGCACATCATAGCTGCCTGCAACTCTTACAGGAAGCACTCCCAGGAGACCATCTGCTGTTTGGAGTCAGCTGGTTTGGGGTACAAGGTCAGTGCCAAGGAGACAGCAGACAGGCTGGGCTCCATTCCCCTCAGGCAGTTGGTGTACCGTGTCCATGCCCTGCCCCCCAGCCTGATTCCTCTGGTGTGGGACTTTGGGCAACTGAACAACACTGCTGAAAAGCTCTACATCCAGCAGATTGTGCAGAGACTGGTGGACCATGTCAGGATCAGTGAGGACGAGACCCATGTAATCACGGAAGTGCTCTCTGCCTCTCAGAGGATCATGAGGAACACTGAAAATGAGTGCAGTTTCGTCAGCCCCTGGGATGTGGAGCGCTGTGTGAAGGTGTTCACATGGTTTCATGGCTGCAGCGAGATGCTCTTGGTGAAGCTGAACACCTTTCTCTGCGAGACCAGTGTCAGCAAAAATAACTTCAGGAGAGACCCCGTCCTCTGGTCCCTGGTACTAGCTGTGGGGGTCTGTTACCATGCCTCCCTAAAGGACAAGGAGTCCTACCGCAGAGCCATTTGCAGGTATTTTCCAGAACCATATGACAACAGCGGGGTCATCCTGGACGAGATCACACACGCACAGGATCTTTTCCTGAGTGGGGTGCCTCTGAGGAAAACCATAGCCAGGAACTTGGCTCTGAAGGAGAATGTCTTCATGATGATCATCTGCATTGAGCTAAAGATACCCCTATTCCTCGTGGGAAAGCCTGGCACCTCCAAATCTCTCGCCAAGACCATCGTGGCAGATGCCATGCAGGGCCAGGCCGCACACTCCGCTCTCTTCCGCAGCCTGAAGCAGGTCCATCTGGTGTCATTCCAGTGTAGCCCCCACTGCACCCCACAGGGCATCATAAACACCTTTAAGCAGTGTGCTCGCTTCCAGCAGGGGAAGGACCTGCAGCAGTATGTGTCTGTGGTGGTGTTGGATGAGGTTGGCTTGGCAGAAGATTCCCCCAAAATGCCCCTGAAGGCTCTGCACCCACTGCTAGAAGATGGGTGCATTGAAGGTGATCCTGCCCCCCACCAAAAAGTCGGCTTCATAGGTATTTCCAACTGGGCCCTCGACCCTGCCAAGATGAACAGGGGCATGTTTGTGTCCCGCGGCAGCCCCAGTGAGAAGGAGCTCATAGAGAGTGCCAGAGGGATCTGCTCTTCAGACAGCCTGGTGCAGGACAGGGTCCGAGGGTACTTCACTCCTTTTGCCAAGGCCTATGAAACAGTGTGCAGCAGGCAGAACAAGGAATTCTTCGGGCTTTGCGACTACTATAGCCTCATCAAGATGGTCTTCGCCACCGCCAGAGCATCTAACAAGAAGCCTTCTCCACAGGATATTGCACGTGCAGTCCTTCGGAACTTCAGTGGCAAAGATGACATCCCTGCTTTGGACATCTTCATGGCCAATTTACCTGAGGCCGGGTGTGTGGAAGAGGTCAGCACCCTGGAGCTCATCAAGCAGAACATTTGTGGGAGTATGCAGAACATACTCCCAGCAGTGGGGGAAGTGGAAGAAGCTGAATCCCGCTACTTGCTCATACTGACCAAAAACTACATGGCCCTGCACATCTTGCAGCAGTCATTCTTCAGTGAGGACCAGCAGCCTGAGATCATCTTTGGTTCCAGTTTTCCCCGGGACAAGGAGTATACCCAGATCTGCAGAAACATCAACCGGGTGAAGATCTGCATGGAGACCGGCAAGAGGGTGGTGCTGCTGAACCTGCAGCACCTATATGAGAGCCTGTACGATGCACTCAACCAGTACTACGTCTACTTCAGGGGCCAGAAGTACGTGGACCTCGGGCTCGGCACCCATCGTGTCAAGTGTCGGGTCCACCCTGACTTCCGTCTGATTGTTATCGAGGAAAAAAATGTGGTGTATGAGCAGTTCCCTGTGCCCCTCATTAACAGGCTGGAGAAGCACTACCTGGACATCAGCTCGGTGCTACAGGGGTGGCAGAAGAGCATTGTGCAGGAGCTCACGCAGTGGGCAGAGCAGTTTGCTAAAGTGAAGGCCCATCAGTTCCTGGCTGGGCACAAGTACAGCCCTGCTGACGTCTTCATCGGCTACCACTCCGATGCCTGTGCCTCCGTGGTGCTGCAGGCTGTGGAGAGGCAGGGCCCCGGGGACCTGACGGAGGAGCTATATCACAGGGTGTCTTAGGAAGCCAAGTTGATCCTGCTGGACTGTGCCACACCAGATGCTGTGGTGAGGCTGAGCAACTCTGCACTGGGCTCATTTGCTGGGCAGGTGCTGTCACAGGAATACTGGTACAAGCAGCAGCATCAGTCCTTTGCAGATTTCCTCCAGGCCCAACTTCACAATGGGGACTCGGAGTGCCATGCCATCTTCACAGAGGTGACTGCTCCACAGCCTTTCCCTTTCCTCTTTCACCCAAGAGCCCTGGTCCCTGGGGCCCAGAGGTTTAGACTCTCTTCAAGATAGTGTGCAGTCTAGGAAACGGGTGTGTTTCATACAGGCACAAGGAGGATAAGTTCAGTTAGGCCTCTTTTTGACTGTGAGTAGAGCTCTGCTCTGAGAGCAGCATTGGGCACAACATTCAGGTCCCAGAGTGCTGGGTCCACCTGGGATGTAAGTGAATTGGTCTGCTTCCCATCCTTTGACAGAGTAAGAGTAATGGATGAGAATGTCTCCCATGCATGTGCCCTTAGTGTGTGTCATAGGTGAAAGGTGCACTCCAGATAGGGACATGGATCTTAGGTGGTTCTCCTTAAGAGAGGCTTTTTGCACTAAAAGAGAGGGCTTGCTGGGCCAGTGTCAGAGGCAGAGGCCTCTGTGGGACACAGGTGTTGAGTCTGAATCTGCATCTGTGCAAGAGACCTGGAGGAGATCACTGACAGACGGTAAAGTTCAAGCTTTGAGTGCTGGGTCTCACAGGGATGGAATAGGTGGAGAGACATGTGGAGGGCCTTGTCAGCAGCCTTGAGCTTTGTCTTGCCTGCACAGAGAGGAGCTATGAAGCAATATGTATGTGGACATACCCCACTGCCCCAGTGATGGGAATACAGTGGAGCAAGAGACTGACATTGAGAGGATAGAGCTGTCAGGAGGCTGCTGGCATGGTGCAAACTGCAGACAGTTAGCAGGAAGTAAGGGGAGGAAGGAGGTGGAAGACAGCCTTCCTGAGCTCACTGCAGCTTTGTGCAATCACCATGGAGAATCCAGGAACAGCAGTGGGTTTGGCAGCTAGTGGTGGTGACATCCGTTTGGGATAGGTTCTGATGTCTGCTGTATGGTTGGATGTGGGAACCTGAAGCCTATTCATAAGGACAGGCCCAGAGAAGGGGTCTGGAATTGAGTGCAATAGCACATGCCTATAATCCCAGTGGCTTGGGAGGCTGAGGCAGGAGGATGGGAAGTTCAAAGCGAGCCAGCCTCAGCAACTTATGGAGGCCCTAAATTACTTAGTGAGACTCTATCTCAAAATGAAAATTAAAAGGGCTAAAGGGGTTGGCTTGTAGCACAGTGGTAGAATGCTAGCATGTGTGAGACACTGGGTTCGACCCTCAGCACCACATAAAAATAAATAAAAAATAAAGGTCCATTAACAACTAAAAAATAAATAAATTTTAAAAAAGGGCTGGGGTTGTTGTTCAGTGATTAAACACCCCTACATCTAATCTCTGGTACTAAAAAAAAAAAAAATAGAAGGGGTCTGGAGAGCTGAGGTCCTACATGCCTAGGAACATCTGGGTTTGCACCATGGGATGTGGTCCATGGCAGAGACTTGGGAACTACTGAGGGGAGGAAGAGTTGCCAGTGGCTAACTCCATCTGATAGCAGGAAGCCAGATTACAAGAAGAAATGGTATTGTGCTGAGCCCTAAAGGATCAGGAGGCTCTCAGGTAGGGACCAAAATAGGAAAAGAGACATTGGCTTCTCAGAAGGCATCCAAGGCATCTTCTGGCCAGGGCAAGTCTTCTCTCTGTCATCTGTTGACCCTGGAGGTTCTGCTTGCCTCAGCCATTCCTTGTATGTAAAACCTGCTCGGGGTCAGGCTTCTTTTTGTCCCAGTGCCCCCTGGTCCTGGGTTCTAACCCACCACTCTGTGCCCTCGCTTGAATTCTGGCTGATGGCTTGCGCACCCACATTGCAGGTCACCACCTTCTCCAGACTGCTGACGAGCCGTGATTGCGAGGCCCTAGGGGAGGAAGTGAAGGGCTTGGCCCCGAAGCCCATGATCCTGTCACTGCAGCAGTTCGACACCGAGTACTCATTCCTCAAGGAAGTCCGGTGAGGTGTCCTGCCTGGCCATCGCCCTCAGCCCCCATCCTAGGTATATGGTATCCCATGATGGGGCATGGTAGCCACTCGAAAGGAACTCTGAGCACTGGACACTGTGAGAAGGTCATTGCTCAGCCTCATGGTATGCCCTTCCAGCCCCTGTCATAAGTGGCCTTCTCTACAGCTGTATCATATGTCTCTTGATATTTGTGTAGCCCTTTCCTTCTCCAGTGGATTGCCTCCTCACCTTGTGGAAGGAGACCCTACTGGATGCTGGATTATTCTGCATGGCTTGTGTTTCCCTTCACTTTGTGGAGTGTTGTGATCCATGTTTATGTTTTGTTTTGTTTCACTTATGCTAGGAACTGAACTCATGGCTGCTCTACCACTGAGCCACATCTCCAGCCCTTTTATTATTATTATTATTATTATTATTAATTTGCAGACAGGGTCTTGATGAGTTGCTGAGGCTAGCCTGGAACTTGTGACCCTTGTGCCTCAGCCTACGGAGCCATGGCTGCCTGTGTTTTAGGACAGAGGATTCACTTGGGTGATTCAATTTTTCTTTCAGAAGCAGCTTAATGAAGACAGCCAGACGTAAAATCCTCATTGTCCAGTTGGATTTTGATGATGGCGCTCACAATGCTCAGTTCATTGCATCAGCTAAGTATGTTCTTAGTATTTTTTCTCAGGAAACACAGGAAGCCAAAATCTACCCAGGACCTCCTGAAGAATTTATTTCCTGAAAGCAGTGTGAAAATAAGAATGACTCTCCCTCCCAGCTCCTGACATGGGCTAGGGAAGCTAGAGAGGAAAGGATGAAGGAAAAGGCCAGTAATGGCACAGAATTGAAATGCAAGAAGTGTCAATAATGGAATATTTGTAGTGTGTAGAAGAATGTGTTAAAGCTATGTTTGCAGTCATTTTTTTGTCATTTTAATTTTTAATCACACAATTAGGATTAAAGTTTAGTCTGGGATGTAGCCTTGTGGTACAGCACTTACCTAGCATGTCTGAGGCCCTGGGTTTAATCCGCAGCACTGCATAAAAAGAAAAAAAAAAGTACTTATCATAAGTTTAAGGGCAGTAAAACTATGTAAATAAATTAATATTTATTGGACATTTTTTATGATGACTATAAATCTGTTGCTTTCATAATTGGTGTGTTCTATTACTCATGTAATGTAAGAGTGACTTCTGCCCCTTTAAAGTACTGGTAGCCTAGTACAAAGTTAAGGCTAGCCAGATCCTGCTAGGAGGTGGTCTGCCACCACTGGGGGTGCAAGGGGCACTGTACCTCACTGTACTCTCTCAAAATGGGAAGGCCAACAAGTCCCACCCTCTGGCATGTGAGGGCCCTGAGACATGCCGAGTGGGAGTTCTGATCAGCAGTGAGAGGTAGAAAGTGACCCCACCAACAAGAAGCCATCCTCCTCTCACAAGAGATGTGGTGGCCCCTGGCATTGTGTGGAATGTGGTAAAGCCCCTGACAGCTCCAGGGACACCCAGCAGCCATCTCACACCTTGGCTTTTGCTCAATTGTTTGCTTTGTTTTGATTTTTGTTTTCTAAATAGATACTCTGCTATCAATGAAATCAACAAAATACAAGGAACTCAGGGATGCATCTTTGTCTATTTCATCACAAAACTGTCCCAGATGGGAAGCAGAGCATCCTATGTGGGATTTCATGGAGGTAGGGCCAAAGATAAGTGACTGTCTTTAAGTATGTCTGGGTTGATTCTCAGGGGTCCCATGCTGCTTGCATGTCTAAGTCAAACACCAACTCCAGCTGTCTCTGGGCTTCTTTGGCTCACTGTTCACAGCCATCACCCTGGGACTTGCTGCTGCTCTGTCAGCAAGGCCTGTGCTATGTCAGGTGTGCACAGGATAAGCTCCTGCTCCAACTTTTCATTGTACAAATGACTCAGAGATCTTCTCCTTGCAACCAGCCCTAGTGCTGACTCCTTGTGCCTGATTCCTTGATTTGCCTTCAAATCAGCCCAACTCTTTTTCTGTGGAATGATCACAAACTGGATTATGTAAGACAACTGGTATTCTGAGAAGAGGAAAATAAGTTTAATAATTTCACAGATGGAAAGACAACCTGTCAGTATCTTGAAGCACTTTCTAACTAAGTGACAGTATGTATGCTAAGATGCATGTAAAGAACCATAGACAGGATCCAGGTAGCCTTTGCACACCAGTTAATCAGTCTCAACACACAGGTTGATGGTGAGCATGCTGATATGATGTAGTGGAATTGATGGGTTTTGGTGTGTTCAGGGACATAGACTTTGAAGTACTGATCATTCCTCTGTCAGTAGTGTGATTAAACATCTGGACACAGGTGTGTCCCTGCTCATGGCTGACAAGAAGAAAGTGAAAAGACTTGAGAAGACTTGGTAGCTTTGTTCTTCACAGGGCTATGGTGGTCTGTGCACATCGATGACCTCTGGAGGTTCCCATTCATGTCCTCTGGTGTGACTAAGCTGCAGAGTGTTACCATCAGCCAGCTGTTCATGCCAGGAGACAGCCCTGAGCGTGAGTTGCAAGGTTTCAGTCTGGGAAAGTGGGGGCAGAGAGGCAGATGGAAGGTGTCAAGTTAGACAGCTTCCTGTGGGGCTGGAGTCAGGGTTGCCACACTTGAGTTACCTTTGAGTCTTGGCACCTGGCCTCAGCCAGAACTCAGGATGTGGCACTGACCTGCCTGGCTCATGGTCAAGATCACCAGGGCCATGGGAAGGCCAAGGAGCAACACCCAGTGTATTAACTGGTGTGCTGTGGGTCATGTGCCCCAGGCTGTGGGACACCTGAACAGTAGATTTTGTGCTAAACTGGGTGACAAATGTCCCCATGACTGGGGCTGCCACTGAAGCTTGGGACAGGAAACCTTGGTGAAGCTCTCAGCATAGGCACAGACTTGGTGTCACCCCATCCTTTTCCTTCTCCAAGTGGTGACTAGATTGTGTTCCCTTTGCTTGCATCAAAAGGCAACCAGGAGGAGGTGATGGAGGCAGAGACTAGCATGTCAGGGGAGGTGGCAGAAATGGAAATGGAAGAGAAAGGTCCTGAGGAGATGGAATGGGAGGCCGTGGACCTGAGGGGCAGTGATGTGAGTTCTCCTCTGTTTCTCTGTTGGCTGCAGGTGGCTGAGCTGGAGGAGCCCAGGCAGCTGTGCCAGGGTCAGGCTGAGCCCTGCCTTCTCTTTATGCTGGAAGTATGAGGGACTTACCAGGACAAGATCTGTCATTCCCTTCTTTATGAAGACTCCTAATTAGCTCTGCCCTGTCCCTCAACCAGTAACCAAATCCCTGATGTCAGCAACCACCTTGCCAGTGGTCCTCAGGGTGGTTGGGCAGCACACAGGGATCAGCTGGGAGAGGTCTGTAGGTCAGCTTCACCATGGAAACTGGCCACTGATGCTTTGGGCACGTGGACACGAGGCCACCTTCTTGTGTGGGTAGAGTAGCTTTCACCCACCCTGGACATGACAGCAGCAGATGACGTGCTATCTCCCTTGGCAGGCACAAGTCCTGGACACCACCAGACTGCTGAGGAGCTGTGTGCAAAGTGCCGTGGGGATGTTCAGGGACCAGGAGAGCAGCACACGCAACATGAGGAGAGTCACCATCCTCCTCAGCCTCTTGAATGGGGACAGTGTAAGCAATGGTATGAGTCATGTCCCTGCTTCTCATCAGGGAATCAGGTGGCTGAGTGTGGCGAGCTGCCCTTCTGGGTTTCTGTGGCTTGGCAGATGCAGTTGGCATAGTGGGAATCTCAGGACATCTCTAGAATTCTTCTCTAGAGTTGGCCTGGCCAGAGGACCTGTGGCTTCCCTCTCTGGGGGAACTGGTCAAGCAGCACAGTGGAGCCTCCAACTTGGTGCTCACAGGTGGACCAAATTATGTCCCTTCTGCCTTTTCACAGCCTCGTTCTTGTGGATATCCAAGATGCGCCTCTCTGTCCTTCTAAAGAAGCAAGAATAGAACCAGCTCTGCAGTCTGAAGGAGTGGGTGGGGTGAGAGGCTGTGAACCAGGATGCACTCCAGGAGGCCGGCACTTTCAGGTACTGTGAGCACCGGGCAGTGCAGGGATCTACTATATTGTCCCAGGGGAAGGAGCACACCAGGTGTTTTTTCCTCCACCTCTGAGGAGGGCAGAACTATGTTTTTGCTCCCTGGATGGTCTCCCTTTCCTAGCACATGTCCGAGCCATGCTCCCATTGCCCCTTTGCCACTGTTGCTCTGTCCTTGCTGGATTTGCCAGCCTCCCTTTTCAGTACCCCATGGTCTCCACAGTACTCGGGACCAGTTTTTTCCCTGTGGTCACAAGGAACACCCAGGAACAATTGGACCTGCTTGCACTGTACCCTCAATGCCCATTTCTGGGGGTAGCAGAGCCTTAGGACCCTGCTGGATGTTATGACTCTTCACTAACACTGTGTGTCTGGGACTTAACATCACATATCCTTGGGGCTAGACAGCCAGCCTCCTTGAAGTCCTTTACACCAGAAGTCCTCTGCTTTTTAGCTAACTGTGTTAAGTAGCCTTGTCTTAATATTCTTTTTGATTCTCAAGTTGTTTAAATTTGGTCTCTTGGAACCCCTTTGAGGTGACTGCATTACTCTGAGAGCACTTCCCAGGGCTCTCAGCTCCTCCAGCCCAGAACCTCTTTCACGACCACCCCTTCCCCATCCTCTGTGCATGTTCTAGTTTGAGGTCTTAAGTCAAGTGATGTCCTTGACTAGTGGGATGTTTGTTTTCTCAGTAGATGTTTTTAAGTTCTCTCTAGAATCCTGTGTACTATATATTCAGGAAAAAAAAATTCACACAAAAGGCCTTACTTTATTTTCCAACACAATTACCTAGTAATTCTTGTCCTTTACCATAAGAAATTATAGAATTTTTGTTATTATGTAAAAAACATATCTTTGCAACATGAAAGTGAGATGTAGTTAATTCAACCAATTAAGCGCTGTCACTCTAAAGTACTCAGGGTTATTTACAGAAACATCCACAATGAAAGCTGAATTCTGGATGAACATGTTTTCTTACTTAACTTCATCTAGATCAAATTTACGTTCATCTCTTCATCTTTATTATATGGTATCCACAGCTGATTTTTTTTTCTTGCAAAGTTTATTTATTTAGTGAAGTTCATTATTATTTGATTTGTTTATAGAACCTATTTGGCTTGTTCTAAAAAAACATTATATACAAAAACAGCAAATATTTCTTCATCTTTTCAAGGCACTAGTTGCTGTTACTAGATGTAGAATTAAGTTCCATCCAGTCCTGCTTCTAATTTAAGACAATCGCATTTGTGAGTCTCTTACACTTAAAAGCGATGAGAACTTCAATTTGCAGCCCTGGCTTGTAGGCTAGAAGGCTTGTTGACACAGAGGAAGGAGGCATCAAGATCATAGAACTGACTGTGGTGCTGAGCCATTGTCCCCTGTCCTCTGTCCCACCCCTGCTGCAGGCATACCCTTTGGAAGCGGGTCCAAAGCGTAATCACCCCTCTGCTGGCCAGCATGATCTCCCTCATTGACAGAGATGGCAACCTCGAGCTTCTGATCAGACCAGACTCACCAGCCTGGGCCCAGGACCTGTGGATGTTTATTTTTAGTAACACTAAGTTGCTGAACATTCCGGTTATGATGAATAACATAAGGTGAATGAAAATCCTCACAGCACCCTCAGTAGCTCTCCTGGGCTTGAGAATGTAGGCTCTGCTTTCCGAGGAATGTTTCTCCAGCTTCTTCTATAGCCTAGTGGTCATGGCATCCTGGCAGGTCTTTGTTCCATTTCCTTTTTCCTCATTTTCTTCTCTGAGGGCATCTGTGATAGTTCAGAAAGCCAGGCTGGATTCTGTGTGCAGTGGGGACACTGCCTTTTGGAGAGACTATGTCCTTAATCATGCTTGTGTTCCCTTATGCTGTTCCCCTGTTCTGTCAGGGAACCTCCCCAAGTTTTCTGTTCAGATTACAGGGACTTCAGTTCTGGAATGTAGGCCAATAAGATGCAGGAGAGGGGCAGGCACAGGCACTGGAGACTTGGTCCTGCCTGAAGCTTTGGGCCCTTTCTAGGCCCTGCACAGGTGGCCTGCTTTCATTCTGCCTGTAAACAAGGGTTATGAGGTAGCCCTCCAGTTTCTGTGCACTGGTAGCCCTGGCCAGGAAGGCAGACAGCAGCTGTCTATGGAGCCTCAGCACCTTGTCTTGTTTTGATGTGGTGTGGGGGATGGAACCTGAGGCCTCACACTTGCCAGGAAAGCACTCTACTGCAGAGCTACCCCCTCACCCCTGACCCACAGCACCTTCTGAGAATTGTGGCATATGTCCGCTGGTGTTTGGAGCACCATCTCAGGAACTGATTCTCACTAACCTCACCTCACTGCAGATCCAAGAGTGAGATGTCCTTTATCGTAGTACAGAACCATATGAGCCTTCCCGAGGGTGCTTTCAACAGTGTCCCCTTCAGCTGGAGAATCAGGGACTATCTGGAAGACCTCTGGGTCCAGGCCCAGTACATCACAGATGCAAAAGGTGAGTCCTACTCAAGATGGGCCCGATGCAGCCCTGGTGAAGCAGCCTTTACCCACAAAGACACTGCCTGACCATCAGTGGGCAGACAGCAGCTAGCACCTGGTAAATTCTGGGACTTGTAGTTCTCACACTTTGCATGTGGAATAGACTCAAGTTCATGTCTTACCTTCATTTTGAAATGTCTGCTGAAGAAATGAGAGTCTCCAGGAGATCAGAAGCCTTTAAGTCATGCCGTGAAGGGAGGCTGTGAGGTGATTTCTAGTGGCTCTCTGGCTGGCAGTCTGGTGAACTAGAGCATGTTCCAGCAGGGATGAAGCTTACTTCCTGCTGCAAGTTGACCATTCCTGTTCTGAGGCTTAGACCCAGGAAACAGCCCCTTCAAGCTTTCTCAGCAAATGCTAGCAATGAAAGGAACATGACCCTTTTCCCCATGCTGAGCCATTGTTTCCTCCTGAGTCATAGCTGGGGGCTGAGTTTGGCCATAGTCATTTCAGAAAAGCCAGTGGCATTGCTATGTTTTTTGAAAAGTCACTTTTCAGATATATGTGAAATCATCTTTTCAACATGTACTTAGAGAACCAGTATGCTCAAGGTGAACTTGCTTTCCTGGGCTTGCATTCTGCCACTTGTCCCAAACCAAAGTGAAGCAGTTGGTCTCCTGCTGAGAGAGTGTTTCTTCCCCTGGGGGAATGACCTGCCTAGACCTGCTTGTCCAGCTGAGTGTGAAGTAGGTAGCCAACTCCCCATCTGCTGGAAGGCAAATCTCTCTGATTGGTGTAGTCTCTGACCCCAGCCCTAAAGAGAAGCCCACTCAGTCGTGATTCCCTGGGAACTTACTTGGGCCCATTACACTGAACAGACTTGCAGCACAAAACTCAGGCTACCTCATATGTTTTTTCCTGTTGGAGTTAATGTGGATTTTGTGACCTAAATTGAATGTTGATCCTGCCTTCCTTTCTATGTCACCTAGGCTACACATCCACCATACTCTATTCCCATAATGGAACTTTGTCTTTGAAATGCCCCAGGGTGCTACACTAGCCTGTGGCTCCTTACTGGGGAGCAAGTTTCTCTCAGCTGTGGCTTCACTTGTCTCAAGCCGCTCTGGCTTCCTCCCTGCAGGACGGTCAGAGAAGTTAGTGGAAATCTTCCAGCAGACTCCCCTGGGCGTGTTTCTTGCCAAGCTCCCTGGAGATCACCAGCAGGAGCTGGTTCAGTGCTACTTGAGAGACTTCCTGCTCTTAACCATGAAAGTGTCCACCTGGGAGGAGATGAAGGTAGGTATCCACTCAAGGTCAAGTGTGAAAATTGCATGGTATAGACTGGGGACAAACACAGGAACTCAACTTCTGAGAGCTGGTGCTGCCATGTGGGGGAACAAAATGAAGCCACACAGGATGCTAGGCTGAGAATATCCCCCAAGGTGCTCAGAACACAGGGCCAGTCCTCATCACTCCCCAAGGCCTCCTGGAATGGGATATTCTAGTACCTTGAAAAACTCTCCAGGTTCCTTGTAGCACCCTCTTGAAATCGTTGAGTTTCTCTTGACAAATTTAAGACAAATAGGTAACTGATGTCTTACGGTAAGAATAATAAGTGAAATTCAATGGGAAAGTGGATACTTTTTTGTTTCTGGAGCTGGGGAGAAAATCAAGAGCCTCAGGCATGCTAGGCAAGTGCTGACTGCAGAGTAGCAGCCCAGCCCAAGATGGAAACTTAAAGAACATTGAAGAACATACTCTAGCCAGCATGAGGGAAGGTTAGCGAGATCTTTTGGGGAATGAGCAGAATTATCCTGATTTAAAAAATGGGTATAATTTATAAGCCAGCTACACAGGGCATAATTGTGCAGGAATCTAGAAAGCTTTGCTCACATGCTCAGCCCCACCAGGCAGTCAAAAGAAGATAAGCAGTCTCCAGATCCCAGTTGTACCTGCTCATCTGGAAAAACTGAGTTTTCAAAAAGAAGGGCAGGCTCACAGGCTTCCTGGGCAGGTACTGAGCAGTGGTCACATGGCAGGGTGGTTGGACAGTGCTCACAGCAAGGCTTTCCAGCTTTGTTTCTGATCACAAAGAATTAAAAACAATTTAAGTGTTCAAATAAATGAAGGAGGGACAAATTAAAGTAGGACCATTTTAAAATAGTTGTTTGCAACCATTGAAAACAATATTTTCACAGATAATGAGTGGTAGAGGAATTCTTATAACCTATTCTTGAGTGGAAAAAATCAGGAACACAGTGATTCTGATTTGAGGATGATTCTGAGGCAAGGAACAGTTAGGAAAATGGCTAGAGACTCTACTAAAAAGCAGTCAGGAAATAGGAAGTCTGGTTTGTAATTTTATTTTTTTGTGGTTTTTGAATAGTTCTGAATTCCTACAGGAAAACATCTCTTTATGATTCAAAAATACATACTGAAAACCCTTGAAAACCCCAGTTTCTGCAGATGGCCCTGTGGTCCTGTGTCTGTGAGCTGCAAGCAGCCTCAGGGAGTCCTGTGGATGGGCTCTGCCTGCCGTGGGTGCACCTGGCCTATCAGCATTTCAGGACCCGGCTGCACAACTTCTCCAGAATCTTGACCATCCACCCACAGGTTCTGCAGAGCCTCACTGAAGCTGCACAAAAGCACGACATGGCTGGCAGTGAGATGGTACAGCCCTTCGGGAGGCTCAGGCCCTTGGCCTGTCCCTGGGAGCAGAAGGAGAAACCCTTCAGGGGTGTGTGGATCAGCATAGCCCAGAGGTTTTGGGAACAGCTGTGCTTCCTGTATCCCGAGACCCAAAGGAGCAGGTTAAGAGCCTGGAATACAAGGACACACTGCCTCTGCTGGGACCTCTGGCCTAAGGAAGCCTCAGCCAAAGAAGAGGGTGGGTGGAAGGACAGGGGCCCTGTGGGGTCATGTGAGTGTTCGCCTCTTCCCAGACACTGGATGCATTTGCTACAATGGCCTGTGCTGAAATGCTGACAAGAGACATCTTGAAGCCAAGTCCCCAGACCTGGCTGCAGCTGGTGAAGAAGCTGTCCATACTGCTGGAGCTTGTCTGCTCCAATGGGTACTTGTGAGGCAGTGGGAGCATAGCCAGAGCTGTCACTGCAGAGGTCAGGTGAGATCCAGAGTTGGCTCTCCCTGGCGTGCTCAGCCTGTGCTCACCAGTGGACTCCCGGTCCTGGAACACCTTGCAGCAGGGAGAGCAGGTGCTCCTGCCATGGGAGGGGCTCTTTGTGCACTCAGTCTGCCCTTGATGAACCCTGTCAAGTGCCAGGCATCTCGTTAGATGCTGGAGAAAGAGGAAAACCACATGCAGTGAGGCCATGGTGCCCCAGAGCCACAGAAAGGCAGGTTATTAATCTGCACCTTGAGAACCACTGTGGTGGCAGGGAGCCATTAGAAAGGACAAGGTTGGGCAGGGCAAGCAGAGGGGCAGGCCTTCAGTGTTGGGGAGAGTCCCAATCCATGCTGTGCTGTGAGAGTCAAGAGAGATTTACTGTATGCAGGATTGTCAGAGAGTGGGCACAGTGGCAGTGCATGCTGAGGTAGCAAAGTGAGACTCCAAGTCCTGCCTGCACAGAGCACTGGGGGAGTGCTGAGGGCAGGGCTGGTGGATAACCCCTCCTGTCAGCTCACCTTCCCATGCTGCCTTACATCTGCTCTCTTGTCCCCTCCTCCTGTCTCAGAGTCCTCTGTTAGAGCTGAGTATGTAACATCCTCTTTTGACAGAACCCAGTGGAATCCTGTTTTCCCCATTGCACTCTTTGTGGAGCACGTGCTCCTGGGGACTGAGAGCCAGATTCCTGAGCTGTGTCAGCTGGTGACCAAGTACGTCTTTTCACTAGACAAGGTGAGCACTGGGCACTTCTCTTGGTCAAATGCAGAGTTTGGGAGCCCACTCTGCCCTCACCTGCAGGTCAGTGCTGGGCTGTCACCCAGTTGCACAGGGGAATGTGGATCCTCAGCCAGCCATTGCATGGATAAACTCAGTTGTTCAAGAGTTTGCCCTCCCTGATTGCCGAGTTGGGGCATGTCACTTAGGAATAGGAATGATTGTACAGAATTGGACTTCTTCAGGGAACTTGCTTGTGGATGCTTTGCAAGAGCTGAATGGTTAGGTTCTACCCACCTCCAGGATACCTCGAGCAGGCCAGCAGCCTAGCCCTTAGGGGCAAATTCACCACCATCCTTGGCAGGATGATAGCAATGCAGGAGAATGCCACTGGAGCTGGGACTTCAAAATACATGATGTCCATGGGACCATGGGAACCATGAGCCTCTGCCCCCAACACCAGATAAAGCTGATGATGTCGCAACCAGTACCCCTCAGAGAAAGCCATCATCTCTGTGGCTTTCCACCAAAAACAGCCACTCAGCACAACACGGTTCCTACCTGTGTCACCCTGTGATCTTGGGCTAGGGTAAATAGCTCATGAGCATATCCTGTGGGTGTACAGCCATTGGCCTTCAGTGTACCCACTGTCAGGGTGTCTGAGAAAGACCACTTAGGTGTGCAGTCTTTGAAATGTAGGTAGGTGCACCAGAAGGAGATTGGCATAGATGCCAGGTGCCAGCGTATTCAGACTTGATCAGAATGTCACAGGCCTTGTGCAGGATTGCCTATATGGGCCAGAGCTTGCTAACACTGCCAGGGGCCCACACTGCTTCTCGCTTACTCTTCTGTCCTCCTCAGCAGCTACCTTCCAGCTACTTATCTTCAAAGTCTATTCCTGCTGTCACAGCCTGGGGAACAAAAGAAGGGAGTGGCAGTGCCAGGGATGGAACCCAGGGCCTCACATATGCTAGGCTGGAATCCTGCCACTGAGCCACACTCCAGCCCCTGCACACAGTGCCTTTAAGAACACAGCCTAGGCTGGGCATGGTGGCACCTGCCTGTAACCCTAGCAGCCCGGGAGACTGAGGCAGGAGGATTGTGAATACAAAGTCAGCCTTAGCAATAGCAAGGCACTAAGCAACTCAGTAAGACTCTGTCTCTTAATAAAATACAAAATAGGGCTGGGGATGAGGTTTAGTGGTTAAGTGCCCCTGAGTTCAATTCCCAGTACCAAAAATTTTTATAAAAGAACACAGCCCAGGACACACACACACACACACACACACACACACACACACAGAGTACAGCTCATATTTCATCACCCTAAATAAATCCCTTGGCCTCATCTAGTTGAAAGAAGATGGGAAACCTTTCTCAGAGTATGCTTATGTGCCATGGAACTTAAAGGATTTTTTTAAAAAAATTTTTGGCGTTTTGTTGTTGTTTTTGAGAAAAGGGAAAAGGAAATTTTACTGCTTTGCTAGCAAAGGAGAAACACAAGGGACTCCTGTCCCAGAGGCTGTGATTCCTCTATCAGGGGGAACAGAGTGTTTTTAAAGAGGCTATTCAAAGGAATTCTGTTTTCCCGGATTAGGAAGGAGATATTAGGTGGATCAGGGAGGAGAGAAAAACAGGTATGCTTTAGAGCAGCAAAGCTATGTTCAAAGTATGAACTGGACCACTCTTGTGGAGGTTCTTAAAGGAAAAGTAGAGAAAAAATGGTGAGAAGGAGCATGTATCTGACCTATGGCCACAGGCATCCTGGACCACCTTCCCACATGGCCTGGACACAGCTCTCTCCAAGTCTTTCCTGTACCATCCAGGACCCTCAGACCCTGGGGATGCACTGGGCATTCAGCCAGGTCCAGTGTGGCCTCTGGTGGTCAGGTAGCCTGCTAGCTGAGAGATGGGTTTTCTGGCCCTGAGAGCTGGCATGCACCTGTTCATGGGAGACTTTTTCCCCAATGTAATGACCTCAAAAACTTCACAGGTTTCTGGTTCATTTCCTTCTAATCAGATCCTTGTGCAACTAACCATAGCCACAGATGCTACCCAGTTAGTTACCGAGCTTGAAGCCTGTGTTATACACTGGTCTGTGCTCTGTGCATTTCCTCCAGCTACAGGGAATCCCTACAGCTCCATTCCTTGGCTCCCTGAGCCTGGAAAGGGTGCTGCCCTGGATTGATGTTTGCTGCTCTCCTCCTTTGGTTAGAAGTTTAAGTGAAACTGTGAAGGATGTCTGGGGCCTGAGTCTTACCTCCTGCAGACTGCCACTACAGAGCTAACTCCTACACCCCTGGATATTGGTAAAAGCTGAAAGTAGCCAGCACATGATGGGTATTCGAATCTTGTCCATCAGCTCTGACAGGAAGGTTAGACATGGCAGACAGAGGTAGGTCTTAGGCGGGTAGGTAGTCTGCAGAGAAAGATGCAAGGGAGACCAATTCTCATGGCTCATGTCTGTAATGCATATTTTTCCACAGGTTTCAGGGAACTGGCTTTCCCTTCTGTCCTAACATTAACCTCCCCAACCAGCACCCCACCACTGGGCCACTGCTGCATTTTTTTAAGTGTGCTAAAATATACATGACACAGAATGCACCATGTAAACACTTTTAAACATATAGTCAGCGACATCAAGCACAGGGTGTTGTGCTGCCACCAGATCATGCTCCAGAGTGTCCTTACCTCCTTCCACACACACATGGACTCCCAAGCCATATAGATCCCTGCTCTACTTTCTATCTGTCACTCTGATTACCACAGGTAACTCACATAAGTGGAGTTGTTCAGCATTTGTCTTTGGTTTCTGGTTTGTGTCACCTAGCATGATGTTTTCAAGGTTCATCTGTATGGTGGCATGTGTCAGCCTTCAACCTTCTTAGGGCTGGATAATGAATGCCACTGTATGGGTGGACACTGAATCTGTCCACTCATCTGTTAATGGGCACTCAGGCTGTTTCCACCTTCTGGCTGTTGTGATTGCTGTGAACTTATTTGAGGCCTGCTTTTACTTCTTTTGGATGTGTACCTAGAAGGGGACTTACTGTATCAATTTATTACATTTGTCTCTAGCTAGGGATGCTCCACCACTAAGCTACATCTCAGCCTATTGTTTTACTTTAGGACAGAATCTGGCTTAGTTGCTGAGGCTAACCTTAAATGTGTGATCCTTCTGCCTCAGCCTCTGACCTCACTGAGTATGTGCCACAGTGCCCAGCTCAGAGAGTTTTGATGTGCATTGCCATGATAATTAATGATGCTGAACATTTTTTCATGTTCTTCTCAGGTATGTATGCATCTTTGGAGAAATGTCTAAGTCCTTTGCCCTTTGCTGAGTGGGTTGTTAATTAACAAATCAAAATTTCAGGATATTAAACACACATCATTTCCAAGTATGATCAATCCTGGGAATTCAAGGATGGCTTAAAAATATCTACAAATGTCATCAGTTATATAAATGAAAAAGTAAACTCTAAATGATAATTTAAAAAGGTAGAGAGAACATTTGACAAAAATTCATGATTTAGAAAAAAAATGCCCTAAGCAAAGTAGAAATAGGGAACTTTCCTTACTTGTATAATGCAGAGTGGACATTTGTGCTAACATCTGTACTAAAATTTATGCCTGACTACAAACTTTCAGAAACAGCATTAAATCATTAAATTCACTATCCTGTTCAGGTCCTTGGCCCATTTATTGATTGGGTTGCTTGTCTTTTTGGTGCTTAGCTTTTTGAGTTCTTTATATACCCTAGAGATTAGTGATGTATGAGAGGTAAAGATTTGCTCCCAAGATGTAGGCTCTCTATTCACCTCACAGATTGTTTCTTTTGCTGAGAAGAAACTTTTTAGTTTGACTCCATCCCATTTATTGATTCTTGATTTTAACTCTTGCACCAAAGGAATCTTATTAAGGAATTGGGGCCTAATCCTACATGATGCAGATTAGGGCCTACTTTTTCTTCTATTAGACACAGGGTCTCTGGTTTCATTCCTAGATCCTTGATCCATTTGGGGTTGAGTTTTGTGCATGGTGAGAAATCCGAGTTTAATTTCATTTTGTTGCATATGGATTTCCAGTTTTCCCAGAACCATTTGTTGAAGAGGCTATCTTTTCTCCAATGCATGTTTTTGGTGCCTTTGTCTAATATAAGATAATTGTAATTTTGTGGGTTAGTCTCTGTTCCTGTATTCTGTACCATTGGTCTACCAGTATGTTTTGGTGCCAATACCATTCTTTTTTTTTTTTGTTGTTACTGTCGCTCTGTAGTATAGTTTAAGTTCTGGTATAATGATGCCATCTGCTTCACTCTTCCTGCTAAAAATTGCTTAGAGGATGATATACAATCAATCAAAAACTTTATGAAAAATGTTCATCATCATTAGCAATTAGAGAAATGCAAACCGAAACTACTCTAAGATTTCATCTCACTCCAGTCACAATGGCAGCTATTATAAATACAAACAACAATAAGTGTTGGCAATGATGTAAGGAAAAAGGTACATTCATACACTGCTGGTGGGGCTGCAAATTGGTGCAGCCATTGTGGAAAGCAGTATGGAGATTTCTTGGAAAATTGGGAATGGAACTACCATTTGACCCAGCTATCCCTCTCCTCAGTCTATACCCAAGTGACTTAAAAACAGCATATTACAGGGACACAGCCATATCAATGTTTACAGCAGCACAATTCACAATAGCTAAACTGTGGAACCAAACTAGATGCCCTTCAGTAGATGAATGGATAAAAAATATGTGGCATATATACACAATGGAATATTACTCATCAATAAGAGAGAATAAAATCATGGCATTTGCAGCTAAATGGATGGAGTTAGAGAAGATAATGCTAAGTGAAGTTAGCCAATCTCAAAAAATCAAATGTCAAATGTTTCCTCTGATATAAGAAGGCTGGTTCATAATGAGGTAGGGATGGGGAATGTGGGAGGAATAGATTAACTCTAGATAGGGCAGAGGGGTGGGAGGGAAAGAGAGGAGGTATGGGATTAGAAATGATTGTGGAATGTGATGGACATTATTATCCAAAGTACATGTATAAAGACAGGAATTGGTGTGAATATACTTTATATACAATGAGAGATACGAAAAATTGTCCTCTATATGTGTAATAAGAATTGCAATGCATTCCACTGTCATATATAAATAGAAAAATTAATTAAAAATAAAAGAATTTGAGAAAAAAATAAATTTACTACCCTGAGTTGCTGGAGATGTGCATTTCTAAATGTGTGTCCAATAGACACTTTGATTTATTTTATGGTGCTCTGGTGGAACTCAGGGCCACACACATGCCAGAAAAGTGTTATACCTAACCCAGCTGCTTCCCAGCCCAACATTTTGTTTTTACTGAAGCAGACATATGCTAGATTGTTTGTACAGGACTGTTCAGAATTGCAAAAACTCAAGTACACACTAAATACTGGTTACTGGAAACAGGTATCTGGAAGAATATACAGTGGTTAAAGCAGCTGAGCTGTTCACCAGGAAGTCACTGAAGGGGCCTGCAGTGAGGCCTCCCAGGCCTGAGGGCAGAATGGTGCAGGACAATGGCAGGGTGTTTACACAGGTGCACACAAGTCCTCAGAGAAGCTTAGGAATGTGGGGAGGGGATTTGACAAGAAAGGGTTGCCCATGATGCCACAACTGGATGTATATGTGTTGTTCCTTCAAAATATGATCTAGCCAAGGGTGGTGATACATCCTTATAGTCCCAGCTCCTTGGGAGGCTGAGGCAGATGGATGGCTTGAGTCCAGGAGTTTGAGAGCAGCTTGGACAACATAGCAATACCCCCTCTTTAAGTAAATAAGTAAAACAAGATCTAAAGCAAATAGTCCAAAAATGCTCAGGTCTCTTAGAGCTTAATGGTGTGTACATTATTATCATTTAAAGTTTGAAATACCTCTTGATGAGGAAAAGGGGTAGACCTGAAAAGAAGGAAGATGGAAAATGACATTGGGAATTAAGTCCTTCTCTTTAAAAAGCAGTGGGGCCAGAAGGATTTGAAAGGATGTAAAACTGCTAAGAATTCCCCAGGCCTTGGGATGCCCCAGGGCACAGCTGACCCCTGTCCCTCCTCGATGGGTGCCATCCCTAACCAGGCCTTTCTCCTCCAGTGTTTTCAAGAGAACTCTGACCTCAAGACCCACAGGCCCTTTGTGGCTGTGATGACCACTCTCTGTGAATGCAAGGAGTAAGCCAGCAAGAGCCTGGCCAGGTGAGAGGGGGTGTTGGAGGAGGGAGCACTGGGAGGAGGGAGGAGGGAGCACTGGGAAGAGGGAGGAGGGAGTGCTGGGAGGAGGAAACGCTGCCCCTGGGGTGCACTGGCACCTCCAAGCCAGTGTCTGCCTTGAACCCCATCACCTGCTTGGATTCCAGGTGTGGAGTGCAGCTGTGCCCCACCTGCCTGGGAGATGCTCATGATCCTGTGTGTCTGCCCTGTGACCATGTGTACTGCCTGATGTGCATCAAGAGCTGGCTTGTCCCTGGGCAGATGATTTGCCCCTCCTGTTTAACTGACCTGCCAGATAATTTCTCTGTGACAGTTTCCCAAGAGCACAGGTAAAACACTCTTTCTCTTTAAAAGTATTTCTCTTCCTCTTTTCTCTTTTTTTTCCCAAATATAATATTCAGAAATTTAATTTCTATTAACCTTTGTCTGGTAAAAGCCTGGCTTCAGAGAGCTGTCTGAAGTATGACTTGGGCACTTCTTAGATGATGGGTGTCTCTAAATTCCTCTCTCCCCAAGGCACACACATCTGACAAGATTTTGAGACAGCAAAATTCAGAAAGTAATAAATGAAGCCCTTGAAAGAGATCCAAGAAACTTGGATACAGCTTCTCCAGCCTCCTTTTCGCATAGGTGGCAGGTGCTAGGCAAGCAAGCCCTCTACCATTGAGCCACACACCAGCTCTCTCCCAGCCTCTGGGAGGTCAGGAAGGGGAGCTGTGGGCTTTAGACCATGGTCATGCTCCATGAGTGGTTGCTTTCTCTTCTGTTTCCTCCCAATGGAGGGGTTCTATGACAAGCTTAGGCAGGTTAAATGATGGAGGTGTTCCTGGAAGAGATGTGTGTAGATGCTGTATGCAGTTTTTAAGACCAGCTAATGAACAAAAGTAGATATTTGAATCTCTTGATGTAAAACAACATGCTGTCCAAATCTCAAATCATTCTTCTTGCAGCGATTTGGGAACAGGGTCTCTGAGTCTTCTGACTGGGTTTTCGCTGTTTCCTTAGGGTGGCCATTGGGAAACATGCCCAGTTCCGGCAGATGTGCAACAGTTTCTTCATGGACCTGATTTCTACCATGTGTTTCAAAGACAATAACCCTCCTGAGAAGAACGTGATTGATGGGCTTCTGTCTCTACTCTTCGTGCAGAAGGAGCTCTTGAGAGATGCTCCCCAACGTGAGTTGCCTTCTTCTTTCAAATCTTGATTCAGTTCCTCTCTGTTTTGTGCCATGATATGAGCAATAGCACCTTTCTCTTTCTGGCTAAGGATACCAGGAACACACAAAGTCTCTCTCACCATTTGATGATGCTGTGGATAAGACTCCTGTCATCCGCTCTGTGGTGCTGAAGCTGCTCCTGAAATACAGGTAGGAGCAGCTCCCTGAATGCACACTTCTCTGAGGCCTTGGCTTCTCTGGCCTGTGTTGTGCTTGGTCTTTGTGCCACCACATATCCTCACGCATGATTGGGGAAAGTTTCTTCAGAGTGTTTAGACATGTCTCTGTGGGCATACTGTTATGCTCGAATTCAGGACCCCCAAAAGACCACCAGAGACCAAGATCGATGTAAGAAGCAAAGAGGTGTTTATTGCAAGCTAGCTCAGTCCTCTGCACACACAGCAACTTGTGGCACTGAGAGGCCCCAAGCCCAGGGTTTGCAGCAGTTTTATGCACTCTTTGGGGAAGGCAGGGACTTCACATACATCATAGCATCTCTTAGCAAATCATCACACACTGCGGGAAAATCAAACAACAACTCTTTAACATTGATTAGCACATTCACTGTCGGAAACAAGTTGGGTAAGGGTGATTGGTTAGTACCAGAGAGGAATTCGTTTGAACTGATTCGTTTAAGCCACGAGGAGTGTACATGCTGAACTACATGGTTTCCCAACATGTTATTAACCACCATAAACTACTATGAGGGTCATCTGGCATCCCAGGTATTTTTCCTGTCTCATGCTGATTGGTGGTTGCTAAGGGGTTGCTATGGGTCCTCACCTAGCCTGACTGAGTCAGGGACACCTGGCATAGAGGTTCTCTCCTGTTATTTGTAGATAAACAACTCATAAGGGTGGGTATGTGTGCCTAGGAGTGCTCTGTGGGTCTTTCCAAGGACAAGGGTCACGCCCCCTTCCTTGGACAGGCTTTGCTCTGAGGTAGATGCTGGCCAGGCATGGGTATGAAGTGAAAATACAGAGTGCTGGGAAAGGACCCTTGGTGTGGTGATGCATGCAGAACCCAGGAATGATTGTTCTGACCTTAGCTCCATGGCCACCCCAGAGTGATTTTTGGTGTGGTAATTCAGAGTCTCCCTCACCCTCAATGTCCTCCAAGTCCAGATTCCACAACATGTGGACTCTGTGTTTTCTCAAATTAGGCAGTCGGTGATGTCCAAGCATAGTGTCCTCTGGCTGATCCTTGTGTTCATTGAGCTTCAGTTCTCAGAGTGCCGGCAAGGACCCTTTGGTGGGGAGTTGGTTCCTGAACTCTGAATTTTTAAAAATAATACTGAGAGAGTAATTTGCCTGTTCAACATGTCCATGTTTGCAATAATATTGCCAAAGCTTTTCTGCATGAAGGAAATAGCAACCACAGTTATGGTCTTCTTCTTCACTGTGCATATGTACTTTTTAAAATGCCAGTTTCACTATGAGCTTTACTAAATCTCAACCCTTGAGTTTGAAATTTAAAAAAAAATTAGTTATAGTTGGACACAATATCTTTATTTTGTTTATTTATTTTTATGTTGTGCTGAGGATTGAACCCAATGTCTCACACCTGAGGGCAAGCACTCTACCATTGAGCTACAACCTCAGCCTGAGGTTGTGATTTTTAATGTTGGTCAATGGAAATTGACCTAGAACACTGCAAAACAGAAGACAGTGCTTATCTCAAAGAATGCTACTCCTAAAGTTCTCCAGATAAGAACTAGCTGCTTGTCTCAGGCCTCGCAATTTTGCCTGAACCAGTGACCACCGGACTACAGATCTGTGGTGATGTTAATGCATGTAGGTAGGTATCTACAACAAGAGATTGTAGACTAAAAAGATGCCAACATCTCAAGATTTGCCTTGCTCAGAAAACCAAGGCTTTTCCAAATGACCAATGCCTAATGTCACAGAATCATGTGTGTCAAAAAATGATCCAGTGGCTGGAGATGCAGCTCAGTGGTAGAGCTTTTGACTATCACACAGTGGGGACCCCAGTTTGACCCATAGCACTGGGAAAAATCCATAACAGAGTAGACTATGTGATTGTAATATACTTGATGAAAACAACTGACATGGTATCAGGTTCTATAACCAGCCTTCAGAAATGATAACTTTAAAAGTGTTCTTACAGTATTGAAAAGAATAACCCCCAATATATGCAAGAACTATTAAAGATTTCTCCCTTTTCCAACTATATCATGTGTAAGGCCAGATTTTCTTCAAATGCTTCAAAGTAGTATCAGAAGCAGATGTAGGAAGTCAGCTGACTTCTGTTAAACAGGCTTCCAAGAATTATAGGAAAGCCACTCTTATAAACATCATTAACACATGTGGGTTTATTCTTTTTATCTTAAATGAACTGATACACTCTTGAAACTTTTCAGTTTCTAATACTATAGGCATTGATAGATTTGACCCACATAAACAAATCAAAAAAACAAGGAGAGAAATGAATTACAGTAGATGGGATAGAAAGAGAAGATGGGGGGGGAGAGGGATAGTAGAGAATAGGAAGATGTGAGGGAAGGGGAGGGGGATAGTAGGGGATAGGAAAGGTAGCTGAATACAACAGTTACTAGTATGACATTATGTAAAAATGTGAATGTGTAACCGATGTGATTCTGCAATCTGTATTTGGGGTAAAAATGGGAGTTCATAACTCACTTGAAACTAATGTTTGAAATATGATATGTCAAGAGCTCTGTAAGGTTTTGAACAACCAATAAAAATAAATAAATAAATAAATAAATAAATAAATAAATAAATAAATAAATAAGTTTTAAGACTGTAAAAGGGCCTGAATCCAAAATGTTTGAGAACAACTGGTCTGCAAACTGGAACTTAATATTCCTTCAAGCCTCTGCAAACATATTTTTAATAAAAAGCTGTTAAGGAATCTCCATATTGCTTTCTAGATTAGTGGCACCAATTTGCAGTCCCACCAGCAATGTATGAGTAAGTGTGCCTTTCCCCCCATATCCTCAATAAAACTTATTGTTGTTTGTATTCTTACAAGCTGCCATTCTGACTGGAATGAGTTGAAATATTAGATTAGTTTTGATTTACATTTCTCTAATTGCTAGAGATGTTGAACATTTTTTCATATATTTGTTGATTGATTGTATATCATCTTCTGAGAAGTTCTGTTCATTTCCTTAGCCCATTTTTTGATTGGGTTATTTTTTTTTTGGTGTTAAGTTTTTGAGTTCTTTATATATCCTAGAAATTAGTGCTCTGATGTCCATGTGGTAAAAATTTACTTCCATTCCGTAGGCTCTCTCTGTACCTCACTGATTGTTTCTTTTGCTGAGAAAAAGCTTTTGAGTTTGAATCCATCCCATTTATTTATTCTTTTTTTAATTAGTTACACATGACAGTACAATGATCTTGACATGTCATACATTTGAATTAAATGGGACATAATTTCTCATTTTTCTGAGTGTACATGTTGCAGAATTACATTGGTTATGCAGTCACGTATATATCCACAGCAATAATAATAATAATTTTATTCTTAAAAAATAAATTTATTCTTAATTTTATTTCTTGTGCTATAGGAGTCTTGTTAAGAAATTGGGACCTAATCTGGCATGATGAAGATTTAGGCCTACTTTTTCTTCTAATAAGCACAAGGTCTCTGGTCTAATTCCTAGGTCCTTGATCCATTTTGAGTTGAGTTTTGTGCATGGTGAGAGATAGGGGCTTAATTTCATTTTGGTGTATATGGGTTTCCAGTTTTCCCAGCACCATGTGTTAAAGAGGCTATCTTTTATCCAATATATGTTTTTGGCACCTTTGTCTAGTATGAAATAACTGTATTTTGTGGGTTGGTCTCTGTGTCTCTGTACCATTGGTCTACAAGTCTAATTTGGTGCCAATACCATGCTTTTTTAGTTACTGTTGCTCTGTAGTATAGTTTAAAGTCTGGTATAGTGATGCCACCTGCTTCACTGTTCTATCCAACTTGGGTTTATACCCAAGGACTTAAAATCAGCATACTGTAGTGACACATCCACATCAATGTGTATAGCAGCACAATTAGCAATAGCTAAATTGTACGACCAATCTAGATGCCCTTCAGTAGATAAATGGATAAAGAAACTATGGTGTATATATACACAGTGGAATATTACTCATCATTAAAAGAGAATAAAACCATGACATTTTCAGGTAAATGGATAGAGTTGGAGAATATCATGCTAAATGAAAAAAGCCAATCCTAAAAAACCAAAGTCTGAATATTTTCTCTGATATGTGGATGCTGATCCAGAATGGAGGTTGGGGGGAGCATGGAAGGAATGGAGGAACTTTAGATAGGGCAAAGGGGAGGGAGGGAAAGGGAGGGTGCATGGGGATAGGAAAGATGGTAGAATGAGATGGACATCATTACACTAAGTACATGTATGAAGACACAAATGGTGTGACACTACTTCGTGTACAACCAGAAACATGAAAAAAATTGTACTCTATATGTGTACTATGAATTGAAATGCACTCTGCTGTCATGTATAACAAATTAGATTGAATGAAATTAATTAAAAGAGCTATTAAATCTATATACCTATATATATTTTATACCTTTATACACACAGAGAAATAGATGGGCAGATGATTGGTTAATAGATGCTCTTTTGTATAGGGTGATTCTGCCATTCTAATGTCATCAGGAATAATATTTATCTTTCCACAGCTTCCATGCAATGAAAGATTACATCCAGGCCTACTTGTCCCTATTAGAGAAGAAGGCATTCATCATTAAAGATAAGACTGAACCCTACATGCTCTTCATCAACTGCCTGGAAGTAAGCCAGCTGCCACTTTGGTGCTTTTCTTCTACAAACTCTCTGAACCATATGGTTTACACAGTGGCAGAGTTTCTGAAAACTGAAAAAATGCAGCTTTATTCAGTACAATTAATAGATGCTTTTTTTCCATGTGAAAAAAAAAGAAAGAAGTTTCAAAGACTTTGCTCTGCTCTTAGATGTCACACACACAGTCACAATTCACTTGGTGATATTTCCATCACTGCGTGTCTGATGTTGGTCTTGTGAGATCCTCACCTAGCATCTGAAAATGTCTGATGTTAGCACAGCAGTGAAATCCCCTACAGATGCATTTTTTGAAGGTGTCCCTGTTGTTCAGCAGTATATAGAGTACAAATAAAATGCTAAATGAAAAGAGCCAATCCTAAAAAAGTCTGAATGTTTTCTCTGATATGTGGATGCTGATCCAGAATGGAGGTCGGGGGGAGCATGGAAGGAATGGAGGAACTTTAGATAGGGCAAAGGGGAGGGAGTCATGTACATGTGTGTGCAAAGCAGAAGAAACCACAGCCTGGATGAGTACACAACAGGGTTAGCAATGGTCATCCCCACCTGGCGAGATCCTGAATCCTTTTTATTTTTATTGTCTTCATATTTTAATTCCTAAAACTTGTATAATGCATATTATAAAAATAGATTATACACATTTTTTCCTTATCAGTTTGCTTTTTTCTGGTTGTTTTCTATAATTTTAGAAGGATGGGGAGTTGCCTGTTGGAAAGTATAATATTCTTTTCTTTCTTGTTCTCTGTTCCTTAGGATTCAATTCATTAGAAGACCAGCGCTTACTGTACAAGGAGTGAACTCGACTGCCTGAGGGAAGAAGGCCGTTTCCTACAGACCTGCTCCTCAGGGAGACAAGGCCAAGGCCCATGCTCAGCAAAGGCATGGACCCTGGTGCCAACAGTCTTGAAAGAACAGTGACAGAAATGGCCATTCACACTGCAGCTGTCCTTCTGTGTGGACAGAGTGAAGTCTTGGTGCCCCTGAGGAACTTAGCTTTCTCTCCCGCCAGCATGTCGGTAAGCTGCATGATGATAACTTTGATTTTACAGTGAAACTTCAGTGTATTTTTTTCATGTTGAGACCTAGCCGGTGGCCGTGGGAACTCTCAAACCTGTCCACCTTTTAGATTCTCTGCCCCGTTGACCCACTTGATCCTTCAGCACAGTGCTGGTGAAAACATGCTGTGCCCTTTGCAGGTTCACACAGAGCTGTTGTACATCCTCTGTAAACAGCTCTGGAGCTGAGAAGAAACTGCCTCACTCTGTGCCTCTTGCTGGGCAGCAGCTGCAGCCCAGAGGCCCTCTCAGCAGGGCCACTTCTGCTCTTGGTCTTTCAGAATGCTTTTCTTCCAACCATGCCTGAAGACCTGCTGGCTCAAGCCCAGAAGTGGGAGGGTCTGGAAGGCGTCCAATGGTATAGTGAGTACCAGTGTATGGGGAGGGGTCGCACTCTTCTCAGCTTGTAAGGTCTGCCTGCGGCCATGCCATACCTGAGGCTGGACCTGGGCTTCACTAGGTTCTGCTGAAAGCCCATGTTACTTGCCTCCTCCTGCCTTTGGCTTGAGGGCCACAGAGTTAATTGACTAGATGACCAAATAATTTCCCTATGTAGTCATGGGATAAGAGCCATTGGGCTACACTGGTGCTCTCTAGAAATGTCACTTGGAAGAAGGGGGGCCTGGAGACCACACTGAGGCTCAATCAAAGGCCAGTCACAATCCAGAGGTTTTTGACCCAGAGAGAGCTTCCCGCAGCCTACACCTGAGAGACAGCCACATAACCCATGACTTTATATGAATTGTGCTGTTGCCTTAAGTAAATAATCTTCTAAAACTAGTTTTTAAAGTTGTACTGAAACATGCTTTTGCCAAAAAAATAAAAATCCAAGAGAAAAGAAAGATATACAGTGCTGCCACCAAGTTACCCCTGGTTTGTGTCTGGAATTCAACTTCTCTCTGCTGTGTAAACCAGACTATTTTCATGGGTGATATGTGTTCACTGAGCTCCAGGAACATGCAAGTAATTTAGCTGATGGCATGGCTCCAGGCTTCTGGTGAGGTGTTTAGGACATGGGCTCTGTGTCCTGTTGGTCAGGGCCAGAGAGGAGGGCAGCAACTTACCCTTCCCACATTTGGAATTTGATGGAGACTTGCTAATATGTGTCCTGTTGTTCTTTGAACAGTTTGTCCCGATGGTCATCCGTGCACTGTAGGAGAGGTGAGTCTTGGTGTTTGGGGGAGGCTCAAAATGTGCATTCCCATCTGGGGTGGTGGGGAAAGACTTGGGAATAAGGGTCTTCACCTTCTGGGAGGCACAGGTGCATTCTGAGGACTACTCAGTGTGTTCCAACTGAGTCTCATTTAGAGATACCAAGGACATAATTCTTTCCTGCAGGTCATCTGTGCATTGTAAGATATTTAGCAGCATATCTAGTCTCAGCTCACTGGGTGCCAGTAGCAGTACCCCCCAGCCCAGTGTGATGCCCAAGAATGTCTGCAGGCATCACCCAAGTCTCCTGGGATGCCATAATGCTGCTGGCTGGGAGCACTGTAGCAGGGCTCAGCCACACAGACCCTCAGCTGGATCACTAGCCAGAGAGAAATGTGGGCTGAATACCAGAGAACAGGAGAAGACAAGAAAAGAGGACTGATTTTTGGCACATTGCAGCATTTAATATCCAATATTTAGATTATAAATTACTAAAATGATCTAGCAAAGGATTATGAGAAAGAGTAAGTAGGGAGGTAATACAAATACCAAAGGGGATTGCATCACCTTAGATAAAGGGAGAAAGGGAAAATGAATTTCTGCTTCAAGATGCAGGCAGTAACCATAAGTGTCACCACTGTCAGATTGTCACCATAAGATGAGGACAGATGATTAATCATGCATAAGCAATGGAACAGAGTGAATACAGATAAGTCTTCCCAAGAATTTGCAATTATAGAGAGAAGAGAAACTGATGATAGATAGAAGTGTTCAGTAAAGGCACTTGAAGGTGGGAGGTGGTACAAGATCTATTATTCTGGAGGAAAGAACTTGTTACTAAGGGACTATTATTGCTAAGAAGACCAGGGCTAATTGCAAGTACAAGATCTAGTACACAATGAGAGTGAATAATTTGATGATTGAATTAGTTAATTGAGGGTAAATACTTTGAACGGTGCTTGTTAAAATCTCAAAGAACTTTCAATAGGTGCTATTATGGTATTATAGATTGGTCTTCAATTTGATCAAAAATTGTATTTTTTTCAAAGTCTTCTTTATTTATCATTGTAATTTGGCTTTTCCCCCAACATTTTTGTTAATTATTTTGGTAGCCTCTTTCTTCTCCTTTTAATTGTGGTGGGTTCATATTTAAATCATTAATTTAATTATCACTGTATTGGGTTCTAAGTTAAAGTAAACATGTGGTCCACCAACCATCAATAACTAGAATTCTCATTCATAAGAAAACATTTCCTCATTGACCTTGGGTTTTATGAATATTTTCTTATTTTACAGATGTAATATCTAAATCAAGAGTATTTAGAGTGGTATTTTCTAATGTCAACACATAAATAAATATTGTATGTAACTGTAAATATATCTATATGCCTGAACAGTGCTATGTTTTCAACCAATTGAATTAAAAGGGTGTAAATAAGAACTGGCACTTATTTCATCCATATTTTAAATTCTTGGAAACTCTTCAAACAATTTAAAATACATTTAGTATCAACGTACAACTTGGGTTAGAAAACAAAATAGGTTCACTTGATTTGGGTCATCTACTACATCATTGTCCGCAGTCACTGGTCAAAGTGCTTTCAAAGTGGTTATTTTAGAGCCAAATAACCCTGAAACAAAGACAAAACAATAACTGTTTTTTATGCACTAGACATTAGTAATTTAAGAATTCTTCAAGTTGGAGACATCATTCTGGCTGGTATATAATTAAATCATTCCAGAATGTGCCACTAACTTTAGGCTACTCTACCAAAATTGCAGGCTTCTGTGGGAATTTACTGTGGTATAAATTGTTAATCCAAGGCTCCTTCAAACTAATACTGACTATCAATCTCCAAATAAACTACTGCTATCCAAAGCAACAAAGTGAGCCACTAAAACTGATCTGCTAGACACTTGGTGATACAGTGATCATTGGAGGAAACAGGAAAAATATGAAATACAAAACATTTCAATAATTGAAGTTTAAAGAGGAGAACTTTTAGCTTTTCTGTCTGTAGCACAATATTAAAACTCTTATCTTCACATTACTGCATATATGTAGACTATTGGTCTACTAAAAGGAACCACAGCATTAAGTCAATATACATATCCAGTCAAATAGTTGAACAAATAGGTGGAAAAATGCCTGAGACTGCACTTACACTAATTCTTTGTTTTTAAACCTTAACTATGTTTATTTTTTTAAAATTTGTTCTAATTAGTTATACATAACAGTAGAATGCACTTTGGCACATCATACATAAATGAAGTATAATTTCTTATTCTTCTGGTTGTACATGATGTGGAATCACATCAATTGTGTAGTCATATAAGTTCATAAAGTAATAATATCAGATTTATTCTACTATTCTTCAAACCCTCATACCCACTCCCCTCCCTTCATTCCCTTCTACCTAATCTAAAGTAACTCTATTCTTCCCTAGCCCCAACCACCCCCATTGTGAATTAGCATTCTCATAGCCGAGAAAACATTCAGCCTTTGGTTTTTTGGGGAACTGGCTTATTTTGCTTAGCATATATTCTCCAGCTCCATCCATTTACTGGAAAACATCATATTGTTTTTGTAGACTTAGTAATATTCCATTGTGTATATGTACCACATTTTATTTATCCATTCATCTGCTCTGCTGAAGGACACCTCGGTTGATTCCATAGTTTAGTTATTGTGAGTTGAGCTGCTATAAACACTGATTTGGCTGCATCACTGTAGTAGCCTGATTTTAAGCCCTTTGGGTATAGACCAAGGAGTGAAACAGCTGGGTCAAATGGTGGTTCTATTCCAAGTTTTCTGAGGAACCTCCATACTGCTTTCCAGAGTAGTTGCACCAGCAGTGAATGAGTATACCTTGTTCCAACATTTATTGTTGCTTGTATTCTTGATGATTGCCATTCTGACTGCAGTGAGATGAAATTGCAGAGTCCTTTTGATTTGCATTTTTCTAATTGCTAGAGATGTTGAACATTTTTTTTTCATATGTTTATTGATCAACTGCATTTCCTTAGCTATTTATGGATTGGGTTGTTTAGATTCTAATAATTAGATTCAGCTTGTTTTAAACATGACACGGTTTTGTTTAAGCCATTATGATCAATCTATGTGTATGAGATGGAACACAGTCATGTTGTAAAGATTATGAAATCAAATAAAATAATAACATATTTTATAAGTGTTTGAAAGATCTGAGATGTCTGGGATGTGCCTCCTAACAGGCAAAGCCCCTAGGAATATTATCTGTTTGTAAGGACCTTCAAATCAGCAAAAGGAAAACAGCATAGTGCTCAGCTTTCTATCTCCATGTGGATATTATTTTCAAAAGTCTCAGAAAACGGGGCTGGGGATGTGGCTCAAGCGGTAGCACGCTCGCCTGGCATGCGTGCGGTCCGGGTTCGATCCTCAGCACCACATACCAACAAAGATGTTGTGTCCGCCGAGAACTAAAAAATAAATATAAAAAAAAAATTTCTCTCTCTGTCTCTCTCCTCTCTCACTCTCTCTTTAAAAAAAAAAGTCTCAGAAAACATCTTACAGAGTAAGAAAGCTCATTGGGGGTAGGCACACAGAATTTGTATTAGAACATTAACAATTTGTATGGAAAAGCGTTGTCAGAAGAATGCTACAGGCAGCCTTTTGATGAAAAGAATAACCTCCATGGAAAGGCTTGATAAGCTTTAAATCCCAGCTCAACAATTACCTAGACGTGTGACACTAGGAAATGCATTTAAATTCTTGAGGCCATCGTTTCCTTATCCCTAAGTAACAGAAAGTGACGATTTAATGACATAACATGTGTAAAATCCCGGACTGTAGTGCAAGAATAAATGTTATTTTCGATGATCCAATTAGAATTTTATATATTATTTTTATGTACATGTACACGTATAGCCACGGTGGTAATATTTGTCTTGCCTGACCTTTCTAAATCCTCCAGTGCTTATACGAGTAATTGAATATTTAATCTTAGTATTTATTGTTAGAATTCAAAGGTCACCGTCTCCAAGCAACCCTGATCATTGTTTGTTACACTTAAAATATGTATGACTGAAATAGAAATCTTAGGTCTAAATATCACTAAACTCAAATCAAATCAACTAACTAACTGAATCAAAAATACATTTTTAAATGCATTCAATATTTTTTAATTAACTATGACTTCTTCAAGCAGAAGCAAAAATAGGGCACATAAGCTTGTTTTGATATCTTTTCACAAGAAACAAAGCCCATTCACTCAAATTATGTGCATTCAAATACATCTGAGGAGAACATATTTATTACTAGTACATTGACAGTTTCTTCCTAAATCTGAAGGTCAGTGTTTGGTATGGCAAACAATATATCACCCTCAGCAGATATCTAGATATGTGCACGTTGAAGTGAAATTCTGTTTACTAGGTCTTCTGCAAGATTAAAAGGAGTCTGTGTGTCCCCTTAAACCCTGGTGAGTCTATGCTAGTTATTCTCACCTCTAAGCAATGACCAGACATTGGCAACACTAGAAAGGGCATGACATCTAGGAGCCAATACTATGCACATCTAGCACCTGCAGTTGGCCATGATGCTAAATGCATTTCTGGAAATACTGACGGATCCACTAAGTGGGAACTTGTAACACACACACACAAAAAAAAACCTGAAGTTGAAGAGAGGCATATAGAACTAAAGTTGCTAGAACCTTTTGTTTTGTTTGCTTTACTTTCTTTTGTTTGATGAATTAATATTGTATATAGTAAAAATACACATGTAGGCATAATAACATTGTTGCTGTTGCATTGAAATTATAATATTCTCATCAATGTAAAAGTGCTATCATGAAATTATTTATTTTTAAAGCAACTAGATTGTATGATGTATTGATAATCTCATGAAGGGGAAGATCAAGGTGATAACATCCTTGCTCACATTCTTGGTCCATAATGGGGGAGAAGTTGAGATTTCAACATTTCAGGTGTTTCATGCTTGTACAAGTCATGGACATCAGTGTAATTCACCTACCCAAACTATGCAGGGCCTGTCAATGCTCCCTCTATGAATAGTTAACCCCTGTTCTATTTTCCATCATATACTTCATGACATGACTTCCCCAAAACGAAATGCAATTCAGAAATTTTGTGGTATAGCAAGCTAAAATCCACTACACATATTGCAATTCATCTTTCTAATGCTTTAATCATCAGGTATGTTGACTTCATTTTTAGGTTACTACAACTGAAATCTGACCCATCTATGGAAGATTTATAATCCCATATTTCAAAATGTTGTGCGAGAGGAGTAGATTCCCAATCTTTTCAATAACTCTTGCAAATTTTCTTATTTGTTTCCTTTGTTAAATTTTCCAGTTTACTCATTTGACCACCTCTGGATGAGGTGTAATGTCCTGGCTTGCTGTTTCTTTCAACAGACATGTTAATTTCTGGAAAATGAAGCCATGTGTAACACACACATACCCAATGCCATCTAGACATGTGCTAAGTTAGTGGATGAATGGATAGGAGAGTAGATGAGTGGGTTAACAAAAACCATTTCTTTTTCTTGAAGCTGAAGATAAAATTCTAAGCTCACTTGAATCCACTTTTTATTAAAGTGGATCGTGATTCTAATTGTTTCCCAAATCACCAGAAAGCATCTGGAAACATGTCAACAGGAAGCAGAGACAGACACCACTACCCAGGGACAGAACAGGAACCCCAAAGGCACACCCCAATGAGCCCCTCCCCCAGCCACAGCCACCTGTGTTCAGTTACCACTCATCTCATCCCTATCAGGGGAATAATTCACTGATTGGGTTGTGACTTTCACAGCCCAATCAGTTTACCTCAAAGCCTTCTTGCTTTGTCTCCCACATGAGCTCTGGTGGGGGGTGGGGGGGGGATCAACTCACATAGGAACAACAACAGAATCTGAGTTGTTCTTTTGGCAGGATTTCATAATTCCACCAATCTTTCCATGACACCTCAGGAAGAGCATCTCATCACTACTGAGGTGATGGAGACACACCAATAGTCTTCCCTGAGGCACAGAGAGTTGCTGGTATAAATGACTTATGCATCCGACTTGGTAATTATAGTAGTTTTATGAAGATGCCTTTTGGGCCACTTCTTTTAAATTGTTTTGGATCAATTTGAAATACACTGTTTGCATTTTAAATGATTCTTGGAGTATGGATTAGACTTTGTTTTGTTTTAGGTTTTGTTTTGAACTGTGTCTAGAGCTGGTACACAAAGACTCTCCAAATCAATTAAGTCTATAAAGAGGACAGAGTCTTTTCACTGTGATAGATCAAGAAAAATCCTTTTCTCAGAACATTTTCTAATGAAAGACACAGTACTGTATGCAAGCATCTTGTGTCAAGATGATTGACTTTCAGTTCATTAACCAAAGAGCTGGCTCTTTCTTAAAAGCTCAGCCCACATCTCAGCAAATATTTGATTGCAGAAAACTAGGTGTGAAGATTTAGAGGAAGAATTCATTACTGATATTAAATAAAGTTCAATTCATTTAACAATATACCAGTAAGTTTAAAAATAATGGAAATTAAATGGTACTTGTCAGAATAGGTTTTTTAAAGGATATTTTCTGAACTATTTGTTTTAGTTTTTTTTTTTCTTTTTTGTCATGTTTATAACAGAATGTGATTCAACAGAGCTGGTCAGTCAAATTAGTTTTCCACATTATTAATATGAACTGATGAAGTCTTACGAAGTTTGCACACTAAGTCTAGAAGCTCTAAAACTTTCCAGAGACAAGAATTAAAAAAAAATAATTTATGTAATTAATGACAGGAAAACATGTATGTCTTTCTTCTTTTTTTTTTTTAGATTGCTTTTCACTAGTATATCTTTAACATACCACTCAGCTTGATTAAAATTGAACAAACATTTTTTTTTCTGATTCTAGCCCTCTGCCCCTCATCCTCACAACTCCCCAGGGTACATACTTCAGAAAATTAAAGAATTGCAAATTTTTTCTTTGTCCCTTTCAGAAATAAATGGCCTCTTGCCAGCTTCCAAATCAAAAGTATCATTTTCATGAACTTAGGACCCATTCTTTTGAAATGTAACTGTCAAGAGAGGGCCCTCTCTACTCTGTAGGATCTGACTTCTGTATGGCAATCAGCACACCAGATGGACTGATGACAATGATGAACCTCTCCCTAAGTTCTCCAGTACTTCTCCACTGGCTCAACGGAGGACTTAAAAAATTCTCCCATGTTGTTTGGGTAGGAGTTAAGTTCAAGCTCTTTTCCCTATCGCATTAGTCCTGACATTTACTGCCATGCTCTTGAGGAAAACCTCCCTTGCCTGTTTAACGTTTCCCTTTGACATTCATAATTTTATTAAAACAAATTTTTGTTACCTTTTCTACAATTTCTATTTCCTGCCCTTTTTAATTTTCTATGCAAAACTGAATATGGTAAAGGATTACAAATATGAGGCCTTTTAAACCCAAATGGTATGTTTTTCTTCCCTTCTCTCTTTTACAATCAATTAAATGTCTTCTCAGGTCACATGAAACATATTTGTTTACCTGTAGGAGAGATTGTTAAAAATCTGCACAACACATACTTAATACTTGATGTTACAGAAGACAGTTTAGGTGGCACTTAGAAGAGTTGCATTTTATTTTCATTGCCATATATTTAATAATATTTTACACTTAATGTTATATTACTATATTTTTTGTTGTCATAAAAACAAATTGTATTTAAAATATGTGCTCAAGTGTCAGTCCATCTGTGAGAATGATGGTGCAAAGACACCTTCCCACAGGCACAGGACCCTGTGATAGCTCAGATCCTTGGCCATAGGCTGGGAAATTCAACCAAGTAAAAATGAACAACTATTACAAATTTTAAAATACTTCCAGCTTGAATTCTATGGTAAAAATTATTTGCTCATAGGTAAATTTAATAATTGAGGTTATGAGTTTATTAATTTTTCGTCTCAAATATTTATAGAAGCCAACTACTGGTCAAAAGTACTCTTCTTCTGGAATGAGAGAGAGAACAACAACAACAAAAAAACTATAAAGACAAACTTTTCTGATGATGTCATAATCCAAAGGGCCCAAAACTGTCATCACACCAGATGTACTGCTAAGACACTTTGGAAAGACATTCAATTAATAGAAAGGGAGAATACAATGTGAAGAAACATCAGAATTTATCAACAGAGAAGGGAGGAAAGACAGTCCTGGCAAGAGACCCAGTCCCCAGCTCTGTCCAGGAGCAGAGATGGAACACTGTGGCATTTGGGGACAAGGAGAGGATAGAGCTGTTTTTTGGAATGAAAAAAAGATTAAATCCTCATGCATTGCCAATGACTTTAGAATTAGCTTAGTTTAGATTTATCTTACTTTTTATGGTTTTATAGCTTTTGTTTCCTTTAATTTTTAATTTTTAAATTTCTTCTATATCTCTTATAAAGAGTAATAATCATTTTTATGTAGTTTTGAAATTTTTTGCAATATTATGTGACAGTCTCAGTCTTACATTTAGTATATTACTCATAAAATTTAACTTAGTTTTACCATCTTTTAAGACCTCTACATTAAATTGCAATTGACACAAAATAAATCACACCTCATTTTTAAAAGCCACTGACACAATGTATTCATCATCTCAAAGGTTTTCTTGTGCCCCTTTGCAAATCCTCCTTCCCACTTCGCCAGAAAACCCTGATCTGCTTTTGTTCCTGGATTATTTTGCATTTTCTAAAATGTTATGCAAATGAATCATACATTAAACACTTTTTGGCACGTAGGCTTCTTTTCAAAGTGTAACTATTTTGAGATTTCCCCACATTCTTAGTACATTACGGGTCCATTTTCTTATTACTGAGTTACAATCCATGGTGAACTCATGCCTCCACGTTCTTTCAAGCGACTGTTGATAGACAGCAAATACATGTGTAATGATCACTGTAGGGCCATGCACTTTCCTCTCTATGCAAATACCCACAAGTGGAGTGACTAAGTCCTAATGTAGGTCAATGTTCACTTATTTAAGTAATTGACAAATTATTTGCCATTTAAGTTCCATTTAAGAGGAGGTGGGTGGGAGTCCCAGATCTTCCATCTCTTCCCATGCGTATTTTAAGCTTTATTCTAGTACGAAAGTGATTTTTTTTTCTCTTATTATTGATAGTCAAAGGTTTTTTACATGTTGTGGGTAAACATCGTTCATCAGATTTTCTCCTAGAGTGGGACTTTTTAAAATTCAAGTCAAGTCTTCCAACGGGGAGAAATTTCTAATTGTGATGAATTTAAACATACAACATTGTATGCAACTTTTGGCCCACACCCATGGACAGTATAATTAGTCCATTTGAAATTGTTCTTCAGCTCACTGATGCTTTGGTCATTTATTTATTGGTGTTCAGCATATGTTCCTAGTGTTTCATTGGGTTGATCCTGTTGCTGTGTCTTCATGAGCTCCATAGCAAAGTCAATCTTGTATTCATTCCATCCAGCATATTTTTTCATCTTAGACACACTAAGTTTCATTGGAAAATATAATTGAGTCTTTTTTATACATTCTATGTCTCTACTTATGAATATATAAAATAGAATTATAATTTCTGTTTTGATGTGCTTATCTGCTAATTCTAACATCTGTGTGGGTGCTTGCTGCATGGATTGCAATTCTTGATTTTTCTTCTCATTATGGATTGTATTAAATGGAAAGCTTTTAATTTCTTTTCTTTCTGGAACTTAAAAAAAATCCTTTATATATTAACGAGATTCTTACAGGGATACAGTTACTACTTGGACCAGTTTTACCTTTAGGAATTGTCTGATACAGATGGTTAGGTAGTAACCCAACCTTTTTAATTTCAGGGTTTTTTCCTACTATTGAGGCAAGACTCATCTCTGTTCCCTGCAAGCAGTCTGTGAACATAAAGTCATTCGAGCCAGGCTGGTGGGAGTAGGTACCAATTCAGGTCTTGTGTGAGCACTGGGTTCCATTCCTTGTAACTCAGTGGATCTTCCCCTTATTTGGGGATTTTCTCATGTGCATGCCCTGATCAGACCTCTGTGAATTTCCGAGGAGGACTCTCTGTTATCTAGGCTTCCTCTCCATACACCTTTCTCTCAGATAGTCTTATCTACCTTTCCAGTTTCCAACTCCAACTTCTGGATTTTCCTTATGAAACTCTCTCATCAATTATGAGAAGGCACAGTGGAGAGAAACAGGAAATAAGGCAATGCCATTTAGGAGCCAGGAGGAGGAACAAAAAAGATAAGCCACCAACACACCATGAATTGAAAAAGATGGCATCATGGTGAACCATGCTTTGGAGTCTTGCAACACACGGTGTGCCCAAAGCTGAAGAGAATGGGAGATTCCTCAGCACACAGCTTCTGTTGAAACACAGGGACCCTTCAGTTTCTCACTTGCTATGTGTTTTCCGACTCTCTTTTTACCTCTTCTCTTCAGTTAGTTCTTTAACTTTCTTTTCTCCTTTTTTATTTTCTATTCAGTTTCTGCTACTGTTTTCCTTCCAATACCTGAATTGTTTATCTAAATTACAACCCTCTACTGTCGTAATCTATTCATTATCCCATATATATATACATGATATATATATATACACACAGACTTTTAAACTACAGCTGTTGTAATAAATAATTTTATTTGAAATTAGCTTTTCAATATTATGACAGAAGAATAATAAGGCACTTACTACTTTATAAAAACCTAGAAAGTTGTAAAAATCTTAACTGTGTGCATTAGAAATCCCTCCATAAAAGATTTCACGGGTGCTCTTTCTATTAAAAAAAAGGGAAACATTTCCTTACTCATGATAGCAAATCAATTCTCAGTGCTACTTTAATTTTTTGTCTTTCTTTGACTATACATTTGTCTTATGTATTGAAAATATTAAAATTTAGAATCCTCTGATAAACCCCACATTTTACATGACATTCAGACAAAGAACATTTTTTGTTTCTTAATAAACTACTGAAAATAAAATGATTTTTTTTTTTAAATTTATTTTCTAGTTGTAGTTGGACACAATACCTTTATTTTATTTATTTATTTTTATGTGCTGCTGAGGATCGAACCCAGGGCCTTGCACGTGCTAGGTGAGCGCCCTACTGCTGAGCCACAATCCCAGCCCCATAAAATGATTTTAAATAATTTGTAGAAATAAAAATAAGGTACAATTAATGAATTTAATTTTTTTCAAATAATTTTATTATTTATTCATTTTTGACCATGTTTGAAAAGAAAGACCATTAATTTTTCCATTATAGAAAGTTGTCTTCAAGCAAAGATAGATTTTTTTTTCTGTGCAGTCAGGAGAGAACCCAGGGAATTGTGAGTGATAGGAAAGTACTCTACCCCAAACCCAGATGTCCAGATCCATGGATGACTTTTAAGTAGAGATTGACACAGCCCAGGAAGTGTAGCTGTTATCTTCTTTAAAAACTTGGATTTTGACTTCTAGTCTTCTAATCCCAGAAAATAGATTCTTCATAGCAAAGTGTATGCAGTGATATAAAGTTCCTGGTGCTCCCAGGTTAATCCTCTGAGAATCACGTGGACAGTCTTTTTTTTTCCACCCCACGTGGACTCCCATCTTCCAAGGAGTGTCAGGCACCACATGTTTCAAGTTATTTGTGCTGTGAGCTTAGCCTTCAGTGACTGGAACAGTTTCCCCTCCTCCCTCACTGGCTCACTCTTATGATTTTATTTTCCCAGTGAATTTTTGGTCAATCAATGATTACCAAACCATGGTGGGTTGAAAGTAGTCATAGTGAGGTATTTTATTATAAAAATAAGTTTATTCTATAAACTTTTAAATGCTTTGAATTTTTAAAAATAAATTGCACAAGAGCCTTTAATGTACACACAAATTCTTAAGGAGTTGGTAGAATCATTGTGATATTTCTGTTCATGTGGCAGGTACTGAACTTGTCTGTTACACACATATTTTAAATATTTTGGTACATTTTGAAAGGAATATTAACTAGCAAGATGGAAAGTAAGTGCAATAGAATGTAAGATTGAAATTCATGGGTGGAAATGCAGACTTTGAAGAGAGTTACATATGTTCCTGTTCCCTTAGGCAACTTATGCTAACTCAGCAAGCAGTAGAAGGCAGATGGATCATGTAGACAATGAACTTGGTAGAATTCTGGTGTTTGAAGTTTTGACAAAGACAGACTATTATCAAATAATGAATTTGTCAGGGAAATCATCATCATTAGATATATGTTCCTTCAATTTTGGGAAAGAAATCAAATTATATCACAATTATTATACACCATTAAAATGTTTGGATTAACCTTACAATGTTCTTAAATCTGTGGGTTTTGGAGCATGTGTACAAGTCACATTAATTGCTATGCCATCTTATTTGCTAAATGGAGAAGCTGTGTTTATTTCAACTACATCTTCTTGAACAAAATGTTACCTCTTTCTCCTAAAAATTTGCTAAAAGTATTTGTTATCAGGTTTAAAAATGTCCCTGGTGTTGAATTTACAAACTGGTTGGACACAGAAAAAAAAATATTTATTTTAGGAATTACATTTTTTGGTAATTTTTTTAATAGTTTATGACAATCTGAACAAAATGAGAATTTTTTCTTCTTTTGTAGCCTCACCTTTATTCTTATATTGGATCTCTAATTTTTCAGTCAGGGCAGCATTCAGAATTTTGCTGTCATATAAAACAAGCCTGTAACATTCTATTTTTCCATTTCTGTTTATACTCAATTTTTTAATGATTTTTATGTTTTCTACTAACTTCATGAACTAATTTGTTTTAAGATGAAGCTTAAAATTAATTAAAATATGATTTCTTATCTAGGTGAGATTACTTTATTTAAATGGTGCATTCCCAACATATGCTTTGAATCTAAGAGAAATAGTTGACTTTCAGAAGAAATATTGTAAAAATGTAAAGAACAACTAAAAAAGAAAAAAAATTATCTAGTTTGGTTTCAATTATAATGAGATTGATATATAACCTTGAAATAATAGATATAGTCTCCAGTACTTAGTATTCTGAGAGGTACTTGGAATAAAGTGAGATTTTATCACTTCAATCTTAAAATTACCCAAATAAATTTTGGAGTAAAACATGAAAATATAATTATCAGTTACATTATTTTTTTCTTTCTCTATTAAGCAAAAGTCGTTTAAATATATATGGAATTGAAAATGATACATTTAATGATTCCTGTTTTAAAATTCTGAGAGTGTTTTGGGGTTTTAGTTATTGTATTTCTCTCCTATTTTGTGCACTTGCTCTACAGCAATGAATAACTTGTATACCATTAAATCATTATAAGTACTACAGATAACATGCTTTGGCCAATTAATAAAATGGGTGCCTCAACTGTCAAAAAATTATCTAGAATTTGTTCAAGATTTCAAGTGTCAAAAATTGTCTTTCTTTCATCGGATTATGGCTGATTTTCCCTTGGTAATGTCGTTTCTGAATCCATACTTTCAGATATTTTCTTGGCTGTGAATGACTCTGCTCTGCTCTTTCACTGCTCCCTGGGATTTGGAACTTGATTCTTTTGTCTCCTTTAGGTATGCTTGCCTTCCAAACTCAGCGTCTTCCATTGTCTCAGATAGCCACTCCTGTCTCCAAGATGAAGTTCTTTGACTCCTCTTCCCTGTACTACTTCAGATGATATATTTTTGGACCCGAATTGGCTCTGTATACACAGAGATAAAAATTTAAACACTCTTGGTCTTTGAAATCTCATAATTTTATGTGAAATAATGTTTATATAATAATAATAATAATAATAATAATAATAATAATAATAATAAAACCTGAGGAAATGCAAATTTGATATTGGCTATTAAGAAGTGTATGCCCTGAATGCACCCCCCATCTTTACACACTTATTAACTCAAGGTTAAGTGAGTACACTTGAAGGATAATAATAAATGGAGTCTTTGTAGTTCATGTTCATTGTTCTTCCAGTATCATTTTATAGAAACTGGAAATAGAAAATATTTGATTGTTGCGATGCCTAACTGAATACCACAAATTTTATTTTGATTTATAACTCAGAGGATAAAATCATTTTATTACTCTGTTATTTTCATATTGAAAAACTAGATCTAATATCAGAAGTCATTGTTATAATGAAAATATGTTCATATGTGAATACATTAAATAAGCATATCAAAGAGAAGGCATCCGCTGTACTTCAACTTAATTCAAAAGACAATTTGCTGGTTATATTATGTATTGAAATAGAAAAATATTATCTAAACTCATGTTTTGACAGGAAATTTAAAAAGAAACCCTCTATTCTATAATCACCCATGACAAGATTCTTATGTATTTTCCAGGATTGGCATTTAAATGTTTTAAAATTCAAAAGCTTCACTTTGCTGCTTCCTAACAGCAACTCTGTAAGGTCTCTCCACAACTCCATCAGAGGATGAAGGGAAGGCAGGCAGAGCAGGGTGAGGAAGAGTCAGCTGTGACCAACAAGGAATGCATCCTTCTCACTTCCTTGAAGATTTCTAATTCTAGAATGGATTTCACATTTTAAAGTTCACCTGAAATCAGGTGGAACCAAAACAATTTACAAATATAAAAGCTTAATACTTGAACACAAGATCTATTTCCTGTGTATGTGTAGGCATTCAGGCAGGTATTTCTGTATATCAACAAAGCTTATATATAATAACTGACAAATGTTCTTTCCTTTTTATAAAAGTCTTTTATTTTTTCTAAAACCACACTAGATTATTATTACTCTTCATCACATACAAATAAGTGAACAGAAATAGAAGTCATTGCTCTCTAAAAAGATAATTTTATTTATGTATTATCTTCTACTGACTTGCTTATTTACCACCTCAATATCTTGAGAAATAGACAAGTTCCTTAAGGTTACTTCAGCCTGTTCCCACGAATTTGTTATTTCCATTTCTTTAACTGCTCCCATTACTTGATTGATTCAATTTCAAGTGTCATTTAAAGTCCTCTTTTCCCCTTAGTGCAGGGAAGATCTGGTGCTTGAGTGGATGGGTCAGAGGTGGCCCGCTAGGTTTGATGTCTGGAGGTTGTGGTTGGGAGCTCTTCTCCCAGAGGAGAAAATGATGTCCCCAGCTGGCTACCAACGTGAGCTCCTAGTTATTTCCCACACTGATCATAACTGCTCTTAGTTTTGATGTATCTTCCTTAATGTGTTGCTCACTTTCTGGACAAGATATTTTAATTCTGAATCTCTTTGAGCAAGATCTACTTTACATTAAAAATAACTTGTGTTACCCTTGCCATAGCAACTACAGCTCTTTCCACTTTTAGCTCTCTCAAACTTCTTAAGCCCCTGTTCTGTGTCTCAGGTACTGCTAGTCCAATGGCTGACTAATGTGAATCAAAACATATTCCCATCAGCTTGATTTAGCTGAAGGGATTATATGATGTCATTGTCATTCAGATTTTTCTGAAGAAGAAAGAGTGGAGTGGGTCACCTACTCAACATTATGTGTTTCCCCAAATGAATGCACTGGCCACTGTTCTTTTTATAGCCCTTTTTTCTGCTGAGGGAGGACTGAATTGTCATGTTTAATCAAGCCATTCTGGGTATGGCTGTACCTTCAGCTCTTTGCTCTGTGAACTTGGATTGTGGGGCTGCCTAAAATCCTGCCAACATCCAATTAAAAGTGATGCTGGAAATGCCCAGGTCAACTAATCACAGGGTAAAATTTCTATTGACCCAATTGGACTAAAGTTCTTTGAAATCATTGATTGCTTTCTAATAATATTTGTATCTTTGAGGTGACAATTTGGGAAAAGCATATATATTGTTAAATGTTTAATAGAAGATAAAGATGTTTAGATCATTTCAGAACCTTGGTTGACTAATGCATTTTTCTTTGTTGATGGCATGAATTTCATGTATTGTGAACATTTGTTTTTATTTTAAAGATTCAGAACAATAGGACTCTAAACAGCTTTAAAATTCAAAAATATGTGACCAAATAATTGGATGGATAATTCTATGAGGATTATAACAAGCAAGATGGACTATTTTTTGAAAGAAATAACCAAGAGCAAGAAACTAAAATCACAAAAAATGCACTAGTTTATTTCATCATAAAAAGATATGCAACTAACCACTTGCTAAGTAACAATGATTTTTCCAAACATAAACAACACATATACTGTATCTAATATTTAATATAAGAATGGTTAAAATCATAAAGCAGATGCAGTCTCTTATTTTAGGATGTATTATATGTCTCAGTTGTTGAATATACATTAAGGCTCTTAGCATCTTCACTGTGTAAAATCAAACAAAGATGGAACATCCAAACTAAAGAGGGGACAAATGTATGATATGAGAAGATGGAGTAAAATTAATTGTATTAGTTATTTGGAGTAGTTTAGAGGGCTGTAAAAAGGGATTTAACATAATCATCTCAATGGGTATAAAAATATTTATCAAAGTCGAACAGCCTTTCTTGAGATGACAACAAATTAGATATACTAGAATTATCTCAAAATATTCACATAAAAAGCCCAGTTAAAAGGCACACTGATGACATTATATTTAATGATAAGCAAATTGAAAGCTTTCACTCTAATATATGGAAAAAATCCAGGGTGTTTAGTTGTTACATTTCAGTTCAACATTGTGCTAGAGATTGCCATCAGGGCAACAGAGCAAGAAAACTAAAGTCATTTGGACTGGAAAAGAAGGGGTAAATTCTCTGTTAAGGACAAAATGTTCATATGCATATATACTTGTATGAAATAGATGTATATTTATATGTATTTTTTACATATATCTTTATAAACATAAGAAAATTCTAAGGAATTCACTGAAAAGCAATCATAACTAATAAAACAATGCATCATGATTGCAGGTTCTAAGACACAATAATAATAATAATATAATAAATCAAGCAAGTGAAAAGAAAATCCACAGAATAAAAAAATTTGCAAATCATATATGTTAAGGAACTTGCATCTAAAAAGTATAGAATAGTCATAACTCAAAAATAAATGCAAACAGGGTTGTTTGTAATAAAAGGAATATGCATTTAAATAAACATTTCTGCAGCAAAGGAGACAAACAGCAAGTAAAATCTCAATGTCATTAACTTACAAGGAAATACAACTCAAAACCATAATGTGTTGCCATTTCACACACTCTGAAATGGTGATAATCAATATGATAAAGGATAAATGAGAATGTGGAGAAATCAGAATTCCCATACACCCACTGTTAGGAATGTAAAATGTGTATGTAGCCCCTTGGAAGGCAATGTGAAAGTTCCTCAAAATATGAGTCTTACATGCTCAGAAAATCCTGAGTGTTTACTCAGGAAGTATGGGAATACCTGTTCACACCGAAAGTTGAACATTAATGTTCCTAACATCACTGTTCCAAGTGGCCACAAGAAAGCAACAACACCAGATGGTGAGTGGATAAGTAGATGTGATATGTGGGTAAGATGGCAGCTTTTTATAAAAAGAAATAGTGACATTCTACAATGTGTCACCACTGGATACATACATTACTGAATGAACCTTGAAAACATTGCTAAGTGAAAGAAGCCAGCAACAATTACCACATACCACATGGTTCCATGCAGAGGTAGTCCCTGACTTAAGAGGGTTTCACTTCCAATGTTTTAAAGCTACAGTGGTGTGAAAGTGATATGAATTCAGTAAACACTGTACTGTGGATTTTGAACTTGGACCTTCTCCTTTGCCTGCTAGTGATATGTAATATGATGCTTTTTTTGTGGTGCAAGGCAGCAGCAGCAAACCTGAACTCCAAGTCAGCCAGATGAGCATGAGGGTTAACAACAATATTTGCTACAGTAAACTGTATTGCTGAGCTACAAGGTTCAATAGAGTAGGTAAAAAATATATTTTTAAATTTACTATGCATCAATGTATGATGGGATTATTGGGACATAATCTATTATAAATTGAAGGGGATCTGTATGTGAAAAGTCCAGAATAAGTAACTATAGAGAGGTATAGACTAGTGGTTGTCTGGGGGAGAGAAGTACAAGATCATAGAGTGGTCAGGAAAATAAGAGACAGATTTCTTCCTGGAATAAAACAAACAAACAAATAAAAAACAAAAATAAAACAAACCCCCCCCAAAGCCAAAACATTCTAAAATGAGATTATAATGATGATTGTATAACATGGAGATTATCTAGTAAAAATAATGAATCAAAGCATTTAATTAGGTGATTTACATAGAATGCATGCTATATATCAATAGAGTGGTTTAAAATAAAAGAAATGAAAGGGGAAAAAAGATATTGCTAGCATTACCACTAAGGAGGTGAGAATGTATTGTCAATGCATGAGCTTAGCGCACAGCTTGGCACGTTATGTCCTACTACTTAAAATGCCTCATTAGATGTTCTATAATCAGTTTACCATGTAAAAATTCAAACTCATTGTGTTTATCATAATTCATGACAGAAAAAATTTTAAAAGGGAAGTGAATGTACCTTTTGGTTTGAAGTAAAAGGTAAGTAAGTCTGAATGAATTATTGGACATCTGCTTGCTCAGCCTTTGGAAGAGGTCTGGGGCCCTTTGCATAACTTGGGTGAAGAAGATAGGTTTATATGCACAACAGTTTAGGATTGCTAACACTGTGCTCAGTAAGCACTCTGGAATCACACTATAAAATTTCCCAAATTAAGGGCATTCCGAAAGTATGGCATATAGACAGAAAATTTTGAGAATATGATTATGCTGTGGTTCAACACAAGTAACCTATAATTTAGATGGTTGACTTGAGAGAATATTCAGTGGAATAATCGCCTTTGGCTAGATGCATAAAGTGACATTATGTGTGAATGGGGGCATCTTACCATTTCCTTATTCATGGGGAATTTGAGCCAAGTCCACATTTCCCCATTTTGATTAACCATGATGAATAACTGAGAATCATCCTCAGCAGTCAGCTTTGAGCATTACTTCAGCTATCCAGAATTGCTGCAGAACAAACTTCAGGTAACTTTTATGATCATGGCAATGAATGAAGTAAAACTTTTGATTACACAAATAATCTTTCTGGTAGTCTTCTTTGACTAGTTAAGAGGGCAAGTTTCTTATATACTAATAGTAAACTATAAAAAAGTTAAGTATTTCTGCCAATTACTTTGGCTGAACTTGACATTTGAAAGATTATTTAAAAAGGACAATGGTTAAGGGGGACTGGTATGCCATCCTTACTGATTCCTTCAGTATTAATTTTGGAGTCCAGCTGAACAGCTTGGATTCACGCGGACTGGATTCCAGCATGTGTTTACTGCAATGCCCCAAAGATGCTAGAATCAGCTGCCCAGCTGTCATAATTCAGTATGACAAGACATGGGCTTGACAATCAGGAAGGTAGTTTATGAGAGCTGTTCATTTATAATATTATATCCCCAGAGAAAGCATCACAGGGGTGTGGCAAACTGTAATCACCCAAAAGACAAAAAAAATCTTCTCCTCAAATGTAGCTTAAATGCAAGGATTTATTTAAGTCTGAAATTCCTGGAGCAATTGTGGACATTCTTTAAACTTTCAGAAATGGGTTATCTCTCACTAACTCTTCCATTAAGTGAGAATCTCAGTTACTAGCAGGCTGCTCAGATTAGAGAAAATCTCATTCTTCAAAGAATTCTCTTGATACTGATTCCCAACGGATCAGGAAGCTACCTGAATTTCAATGGAGGCTCAGCCAAAACAGCATATAAAGTTTTACAAAAGACTAAGGCTCAGGCAGTCTTGCTGGGTTCTTGTGAACTGATAGTTCCTGTAATATTAGCAGAATATGCAAAGAGAATACACATAGACTGGTGTCTCACGCAAAAATTACACAAGGCTACCAGCAGAGAGCTCTTGGGGTTTTTACACTTGAAAATCTGCCTAAAGCAATTCCTTAGCATAGCTCATATGAAAGACAATTGCTGGCTTCTCTCTGGAGGGTAGTTGATACTACTGCATTAGAAAATTTGGAGAGCAGAAATAATACCAATATTCATAATGTCTGAGTGATTATGGAGAGACTTTTGAGCCCAGCAAAAGTCACTCATTTAGAGGAGGTGTTATTTTGAAGATCATGTACCTAAGGGAATCCAAGAGCAAGGCATTGTCTATACAGGCAAGTTGCTCTAATGCTGGTAAAACAGTTGTGCAAACATCCCAACACCTCTTTTCCTTCATTGTGATCTTACAGCTATGTCTGGTTCTTTGATGAGAAATTCTTTGCCTGTTTTTTTTTTGATTGAGAGCACCTTGCTGTGTGTTGATCAACAGTAATATTCCATGCAGAAGGCCAATTTCAAAAAAATAAGGAGTGGGAAAGTCAGCAGAGTGTATGCAATGGAGAATTGAAATTAGTGTCATGCTCCTTGGGAAGTGTTAGGATATTTATAAAACTTTAGTTCATAACCAATGGCCTCACTATAAGGTCAGGCCAGAGATAACAAGAAAATGATAAGAATAAAAATCCATTCTAATGAGGACACTATATTACAAAAATTTCTAAGGGAATTTGGAGTATTCAAGTGAGCTATGGGTGTATATACTTTAAAGTCAAGTTTTCAACGCAGAGGGGGATCAGTAGGCTAAAGCAGAAGTCTTAGCTGCCCTTGTGAATGGGTGTACCCATGTGCATGAGCTGTAATCACTTGATTAGGGTATAAAGCATACCTCTTTGCACCTCCTGCAACCACTACATGATAAAAACACCTTTATCAACACCAGTAGAAAAGGAAGTAGTTAAAAATTACCATAGGTGGAATTTCCTGAGGATATCACCAATGCACAGGAGACAAGTGGATTATATTGACAGTCTGGCAGAAGCCCTAAGGAACGGGTTACAGCAGTGTATTAACTGGGATTAAGATTTATACCCTAGGATCTTCTTAGTCTGTAATAGAAGGAAACAGATACTTCAATCTGAAAATTTAAAAAGTGATTTCCCTAAATTTGAACTATGTGAATATATTTATTTTGATTAAATCAGATAGTCTAATGTTACTGGTTTATGAAAATGGTAAAAAACATAATATTGTGGAAAAATACTATTCACAATTCTTATCATTGAAACTGTGCCTTTGGTTAAATTTAAAATAGTCAAGTTGCACAAATTAGTTGATTGGCCATGTTTGAATGCTTTACTTTCTTCACTAAGTTGTTGGTAGATTGAATATGAATGAATGAATGAATGATGGAGATATCACTGGAAATTTTTCTGAGATTATGAAGAGGAAATAAGATGAAAAAAAAGGATTCAAGGATGAAATTTCACTTCATTTCTTTCTTGTTTACTTTTATTGTGAGGGTGGGTGGTAGCAGGGACTTAACCTACTTATCCACTTATCCACTGAGCCACATTCCCAGCCCTTTTTATTTTTTTTTTAATTGGAGACAGGGTCTCACTAAATTACTGATGGTCTTGCTAAATTGCTCAGTCTGACTTTGAAGTTGCGATCCTCATGATTATTTTTTATCAAAAATTCTTTATTAATATTTAAGAGCAAATGCATAAATAGTGGTTTCATAAGCATGCCTACCTTACCAGCCAGAGGTTATGTGGAGATTTTTGGAACTGGTCTTGATGTTCAGCATCAGGACAAAAGAACATTATTAAAAGCTTATCATCATGCTTTGCCTTGGTAACCACATAGGAGTCCTAGAAGATTGGTTTGTGTCCAGTCAGTTAGGAGAAATAATAATGCCAACAATAAAATATTTCATGAATGAATAAATGCTTTAGGAAAGCACCATGTCAATCAACAACATGGGGGTAAGGACTCCTACTTTTGTTATTCTAATCACTTGGAGTCTAACACTTCTGCTTATCAATGGTCAGGAGTTCTGTGAACCTAGTCTAGGAGGATATATTTATGGGAACACATGATAACCCTGAATTAAGAAAGATGACAATGGACAATTGGTGTGGTTCTAGTCATATTCCATTGTGGTGAGCCGTTCCTGCGGACTGTGGTCGCCATTACATGATGGCGCTGGCTCCGTTGTGGTCTGTGAAGGACAACTCCATATCAAAGAGAGTTGGCGTGTTCCCAGCTCCTTATCAGAGAAAGTTGGCGTGTCATTTTCTAGCACCCTGTGAGAAGGGTACACGTGGCAGCTTTGCATTGGGGTTCGCGGTGCTTTATTAAGGCTGGGAGGGGCATCCGAGAGAGAGTAGAAGAATTATTAGAAGAATATCAAGGGCCTGAATAAACTGCTGAAAGAAGATTCCTGAGTCGCGTCTTCCTTGCGGGCAAGGGGGGTCGCGACATTCCATAATGAACAGGATGCTACACATTAAAAATATTTTTTTTCTACTCATTCTCTAAATCTTGTTTACACGCCAAATATTTGGGTGACAAATTACATATCATTGTATTGATGTTAAAAATTTTCTGATTTAGATAATTATGTTGTGGTTATATAAAAAATATTCTGAATCTTGAGATTTATGCTCTAAATTAAAGAGTCATGATGGCTTTGAAAAAAGGTTCAGAAAAATACATTCTATGCATGTATAAATATATGTATATACTTTTACACCCACATAAATAGACAGAGAAGAGAAAGATTTTAAGCAAATAAGTCAATAGGTAAAATGGATAAAACAGATAGATAGAATATAATCAAAATAGGCAAAAATATGAACAATCTTGAAAAAGATAAAGGGTAAGGAGAATTTATTTCAGTGTTTCTGCTATTTTCTCTGGGTTACAGTTACGTATACTTTAGAAATTTATTCCCCCAAAGCATAATAATTTGTGACTAGGTAGAATTTTTTCAGGAAAAAAAATGATCCAATTTAAAATAATCATCATATAATCATCCACATAAGCAATAAAACAATTTGATAGAGTAAAACACCATTTATGATTCATACATTCTTAGATATGTAACCTTAGAGAGAGATTTAATGTGAAGAAATATATGCACAAAATATCTACAGTAAATAATCATATTTAATGAATTACAATGTCTCCTGAAATTGGGAAAATGGAAAGAATATTCTATATCACAATATATAATCCCACTTACAATTGATGTTTGATTCTGTGCTATAGGAATTTTTAAAGCTTTAAATTTTTGTAAAGGAGGAAATGCAACTCTTCAAAAATGACATAATTACATGTGGAAAAACTTTAATAATTACAGAATAACTTTTAAGTTTTGAATATAATACTTTTTGAGTGTAGGATCCATAGGCCAAATTCAATCATATTTTTATATACTAAATTCGAACACATGAAACATAAATATAAAGAATATTGTCTTTTACATTAGCATAAAAAATAAGTAGTGTGAACTGGATGTAGTGGGACAGGCATGTAAGTCCAGTTACTCAGGAGGCCGAGGTAAGACAAGTGTGAAATTCTGGACCATCCTGGATAACTTAGTGAGGCCCTGTCTCATGGTGGAAGTAACTGAGTGATAACAATACCCTTGGGTTCAGTTCTCAGTACTAACAAACAAAACAAAACAAAACAACAACAACAAGTATATATATATATATATATATATATATATATATATATATATATATACACATATATACCAAAAGACATAAACCTATACAGATGAACTGAAAAATATTGAGAGAAGTTAAATAAGATATAACAAATTAAACGATATGTCATATTAACTGATTAGGAAACTCAATATTATTGAGCTGTCAGTCCCTCCAAAATTGTATAGATTTGATGAAATCTCAATCACTAATCCCATTAGAAAACTTGTCAAAAGTGACAAGCTTATTTTTGAGTTGATATGAAAAAATAGAGTCAAGAATAGCCAAAACCATTTTTTTAAAAATAGAGCTGGAGGAATGAAAAAAAATTAGTTATCAAGGTGTATTATAAAATATAGAAACTAGGACAGCATAGAGTTGGTACAAGTAGAAGTTGATATTTTGATAGAATAGAGTCTGAAAACAAACACAAATATATTTCTTGCAATATTGCTTCAAATTAAATTGGGGAAACTTAACTTAAAATAATTGTTTTTTGATTAATTGGATATTCACATTTATGTAGAATAATCTTCACCCAAATTGTCAACATTTAACTTAAATTAAAAGTGAAACAAAATAAACTTCCAATATAAAGGAATAATGCAGAAAGTTTGTAAACTTCACATTTTTAAAATAGCATAAAAATTGCTATCCATAAATTAAATTTAATTTCATTATAAATAATAAGTTCTCTTTGCCACAATCTTCAGTTAATCAAAATGCAAGACCCCAAAATTAGTATGAATATGTGTATTAGATACAGATGTTGTGCTAACCTGTAGTGAAACAAATTGAATAATGGTCTCCTATAAAACTAAGTAGGGAAAAACAAACAAACAAAGAAGCTAATGTTTAAAAGAAGTATGGAGGTATCTCACAAGAGAGAATGGACAAATATCAAGTTAACAGATTCATGACATGATGAGTATTAGGTAGAAAACAGAAACAAAAACATCAAAACCAGAGCATTCATGAAAGAACTGCTAAAATCAAATCAACTATGAATAGAATGATACAACTACTTTGGAAACTGTTTGACATTCCTCCTAAATCTGAACATATTCATAAATCTTTGAACACCAAACATTTTCATTCATAAGCAAACTCATGATAAAAATCACGAAGATATATTTATGAAGAGACATATTTATAAAAAGACAAGTATGAACATGGTCAGCATCTCAATGGGAATCAATGTGTACATTTGTTACTTTAAACTGTTATAATTTACAATTATTTATTTTGCCACAAAAGATAATTTTGTAGATCTCCACTCCCCAAAGTTCGCTATGTGTCTCTTCTGGCCATTAGGAAAGGAAATATGACTCTACCCCAAAATATAATCATATTGAATTCTTAAAGCATGCAAAGAAGGCAGGTATTTTGTCAAGGTTTTAAGCTATCCAACCTAATATTAGGAATAAAATATAGTTCTGCTCCTGAGTTTGGACAGTTAAATTGAATTTTTTTTATTTGAGAAATCATATATAGAAAGTGTTCAGAGACTTGAAAATTGCATTATCAATACAACTTTTCTGTATGACTACATATTTGGGGAAAAAATACTATTTCTTTTCTAATGACTTTTCAATTACATTTTAACCTATTCTTTTATGGGTGTTATAATTAATGCAGATTATAAAGGGGAAACCAACTACTCCTTTCTTGCATTTTCCTCTATTATAGTTGCAGAGAATCAGAATTTTACAAGCATAAAGTTATTATAATTCATGGTAACTTTGAATTTATTTTGGGTATAGAGATTATCATGGTTGTATAAATATTAAATAAAATATTTGGAAAGGAATTGAGAAATCACAAATGCCTAGTTACTATAAGGGAGTAATGTTAAGATTTCCTTTATACATATGCTTTTGTTCCCCTGCAGTTGTAGAAAATGCATGATGTGTGAGAATAAAAAATGTGTTCCTATTAAAGACACAAGATGTCACTAATATATGGGGAATTATAGGTGTAATCATTACATTTAAATGTATTTTGATGATATAATATGAGGACACTGTAATTTATATTTTTCACATTAAAAGTCCAACAGAAAATAAATTTTTCTCTGTTAAGATGGAACAAAAGTTTAAAAACAAAAAATTATAGATATATCCAAATTTAGAATAACAGGACATTTTCTCATAAAATGACAAGATTCTGGTTCCATTGAATAAGATAGGACCAGGATATACACAATTTCCATTACAATAAACAGTGGGAACAGCAGCCAGTGAAGTGCTGGAATCTCATTTAGGACATTGCTTGTAACCTCCTTTTTTTCAGTGATGCCTTAGGAAGGCCCACCCCCATGCTTTCACTCCTTTTTTGATGCACAGTGTGCTGTGATTTACATGTGTTACCAGGACAACAGGTGTACAGCCCTCATGGGAGAATTAAGGCGTCTGGTGAGAGGAAGGGAAAAGACATCTATGAGAGCATCAGCATCGAATGTTCAAGTTCTCATCCACAAGTGCTCATGCAGGTTCAAAATAACCCTAGCCACACATAGCTAAAATCCGCCAAACCTCAGACTTCATAGGCTAATTAGGAACACAGACTTTGCACTCAGGGCTGCATTAAAATCCATGTCTTTGTTTATTACCCCCCTTTTTTATTACCCCTTTGTTCAGCCTTGATTTTCTTGTCTTTCCCATGTACCCTGGAGTCTGTATGGACTAGGGTGGTTCATAGTGCCATGGCTCTCAGGCCACCACACAGAGCAGAGTGAAGTGAGTGACTGACCCTTCCCAAAGATAACTGTTCCCAGCCACCTTTCTACAGGTCACCCCCCCTCAACCATATCATCCCACAAGTAACTTTATCCCACTACTGAAATAGACCAAAATTTCATAAAATAAGGAAAGGGTTATAGAATTTGTCCCAGTTGTTGAGAAGCTGGTCATCAGGTGGTGAGGTACACCCCTGGTCAGGCAATTATAACCTGTACAGTGAAAAATCTCTATCCACTTTTTTTTAAAGAGAGAGTGAGAGAGGAGAGAGAGTGAGAGAGAGAGAGAGAGAGAGAGAGAGAGAGAATTTTTAATATTTATTTTTTATTTCTCGGTGGACACAACATCTTTGTTGGTATGTGGTGCTGAGTATCGAACCCGGGCCGCACACATGCCAGGCGAGCGCGCTACCGCTAGAGCCACATCCCCAGCCCTCTATCCACTTTTGGAAGACGTAGTTTTGCATTCATAACCCCAAGGACCAGTTAGGTATCTCCTGGTCAAAGTTCAGTGACTTCACCTCAAAGTGGTAATCCAGCTGCCATGCCTTGAGGTTCTTCCTTGGGATCCCTGCATTTCCTGGCTGCTGTGTACAGGAAATAGACATTTTCAAATCAGAAAATGCTGTGATGGACACACAGTGGTCTGGATAGTTGGCCACACCAGTGTGCTCCTTCAGGTTCCAAGTCTCAAACTGAGTGTCATAACAGTGGGAGTGTGCACAAGTGAGAGTAGCTGAAGGTCTCCTCTGTCACTTGGGCAAGCATATTGCTGTCTAGACATCAGAGAGGAGCCAGAATTGGTCATTGAAAGTGCTCAGGAGATAGTCACCAGTGACATGCAGGCTGAAGCTGTCACAGAATTCTTCTGTTCCAAACACCCTTCAACAAGAGGCATTTGGGATAAACCAAATCTTTATAATGACCTTGAGAAAGGTAAGAAAAGAACAGAGAAACCTGCAATTCAGCACTGGAGACTCTCTTGGTCTATGACCCTGGGACTGGTCAGGATTTGGTCACAACTCCTGTTGGAGGGGAGCACAGTCAGGTATTGAAAGGGGCAGAGTCCAGTTTGAGGATACCCAGAGCTATTTTTGTGCCACCTATATAGGAATTCATGTCTGCTGAGCCAGGTTCTTGGCTCTGAGCTCTTCCCACAACCTAGACCTTCTTTTACTTCGTGGTTTGCCCAGTTCCTCCTTCAGGGACAACTCATAGATAATCTTGGGAATTGTCCTCACCATCTCACTCAAATCCATTGCTTTATAATAAGTTACAAGGATTTCTATAAAAGTGCAGTATATACAATAACTTGAATATGCAGAGATAATCATATAGTTAGCAATCTATGTATTATTGAATAAGAAGGTGATGATGCTTATATTGATGGTGGTGATTTCTGTTGAGTTTTAATCAGTGCATTCATATAATATTAAATCCAATATGTTTTCATTCATGTGCATACCTACATGCACACACATGCTCCAGCAATATTACATATGCCAAATAATTTTGTACAAAGTCATAAAAGTAATGACACAGGGGCTGGGGATGTGGCTCAAGTGGTAGCGCGCTCGCCTGCCATGTGTGCAGCCCGGGATTCGATCCTCAGCACCACATACCAACAAAGATGTTGTGTCCGCCAAGAACTAAAAAAAAATATTAAAAAAAAATTCTCTCTCTCTCTCTCTCTCTCCTCTCTCACTCTCTCTTTAAAAAAAAAGTAATTGACACATAATTATCTTCCTATTTTGCTGATAAGGCTGGAGTTTACTGAAGGACATAAAATCAGGGAGGACAAGGGATTCAGATGTGTTTGTATGACTTCTGCTTTCAGTAACATCTCCCTGTGATTCCTCTTGAAGAAATATAAAATAAATTCATACATCCTAGCATTTCAAATCAGCTTCCAGTTAAATATGATGAAAAATGGTGAAAAGATGCAGAGAATAAAAGATTTAGCAGAAAACAGTCAAAATGTAACAATATTTTCATTACAGGTTATCAGATGTGCAACAGATGAAAATTTAGCACAATTTGCAAAGCTGACGGGAGTTCATTTAGAGGAATGCAGGAGCATTGTTTATCGCCTCATTCTTAACAGAGTTCTGGTATTGATATCCATCAAACGGTGGCATAAATTCAAATAAACAGAGCAGTGTCCTCTAAACTCTGCCTCCTTTCAAACCAAAGAACAAATCAACAGACTAAAACAACAATGACAACAGTAACAAATATGTGTCATGAGACCTACCTTAGGGATTGCATTTTTCTGAGACCCACACATTTAAAACAATAGATTTGGTTGTACCCACACACATAATGCCCCTCACATTCTGTCCCCCAAGACACCCTTCTCTCTATGATTGGCAGGAGGTTTGACCTCCATGTGGTGCTCCTCTCTTATGCTTTCTTTTTACAGACTCATGCTAATTGATCAGGCTGTCATTGGATGGTATGGTTTAGATGTGTCTCCAAAAGCTCATGTGTGACTCAAAGCAAATGGTTTCAGAGGTAAAAAGATTGGATTATGAGAACCTTCACTTAATCGTGTATTAATCCATTGATAAGGATTAACTGGATTGGAACTGTAGGGCGATAGGGTGTGGCTGGAGGAGGTGGGTCATTCTGGGCTTGCTCTTGGGATTTATATTTTTCCTTGTTGAGAAGAGCTCTCTCTCTCTCTCTGCTTCCTGGTGAGATTCTCAGCTGTTTTTCTCCACCATTTCCTTCCACCCTGAAGTTCCGTCTCACATCAAGGCCCAAGGTATGAAGGCAGTCTGCTGTGAACTGAGACCTCAGGAATCAGAAGTCCTAAAATAAACTTTTCTTCCTCTATGTTGTTCTCATCAGTTCTTTTTGTGACAGAGATGAAATAATTGACTAAAAAGTGCACCAACTGGGAAGTTGACCACAAAAAGAAGTTGTAAAAATGTAATCATCTCATCCACTTGCAGAGCCTGGAAATATGCATTTATTTAGTTTATACTACATAAGTTGAGAATCATTAACTTAATGTGTTTTGTGTCCAATTTCTAAAGATTTTTAGTAACATTTTGTGTATAAATCTACAGCCGATCTCTTCTTCCAAAAAGGGAAATGATAGCCAAAAGAGATTTACAGTCACAAGTCTGTCATTCAATACCTGAAATGTGGAAGGCCCTGTTTTCAGCACTATTAAATGTTTTATCATTTAGAGCTTTTCAACATTCTCATTCTTGAGTTCCTCATTTACCTTGATTTTTGGTAATATTTGGTATATTTGATTGATCTCCTATCAGAGAAGGAATTCTGCAGTGTTTCACACCATGGTCTCTTGACTTCATCTTGGTGAAGACTTTGGAAAGGTTACTTGCAACCTGTGTCCTAGTTTCTTATTTGGAAAGCATTTATAATAATATCACATACTGAATAGAGATGTCACAGGGCATAAATGAGCATGCTTAGGCTAGTGCCAGACCAGAAACACCCTTCAGTGTACTTTAGAGTCATTTGACTTCCATTTTCCTTAACATGCCTTCACATGGACTTTGAAACTTTTTACAAATTGTCTGACTTAGCAGTGTTGATATTCTTGTAATTGTATCAAAGTTCAGAACATGCAAAACAGACTGGAATTATTTTTCGATTTTCCAGCACCATGGGAGTTTGTGCCACATTATTAGGAATGCTTTGGGGTCTAGAAATATCCATCTTCTTCACAGAAATAAATTATGTTTCCATAATTTGTCTTCTGGGTTTGGCTTGTGCATCACTCATTGTTTTCATTACGGTTTGGTCATGTGTGATCATGAGTCTCTGGTGGCTTAAGGCAACATGTTTATGTCAGTCAGTAATGATGGCAGTAATTGTCCTGGAAGAGTTTGCATACATGCAGGACTTTGTAGTTTCCAAGCCTTTTCACATTCATCATCTTATTTGATCCTCGTAATAATTTTAAATAACAAAAAGAAATCCTTTATCTTTAAAAGAATCTTAAAAATGAATGTTCAAGGCAGCCAATTTGCCAAAAGTAACAAAGGAATGAGGAGCGGTGCGCTTCTCTCTGTGGCCAAGAAATAGCTTGAACTCTTGAACCTAACACCATGCTTTCCTAGTAGATTCTCTTTGTAATATTCCTTTCAGTGAAGATGATTTGTATAGCCAGGTGCCCTTGGCACAGGCATAAAGTTAGAAGTTAACCCAACTAGAATAAATGAACTCTTTGACTATATATGACTGCATTCTTTCAACAAAGTTCACCGGTCTGCAGATTAAAATCATCACTAGGCAGAAGTAAAGGTTGGGATAAAGCTAAGCCAGGATAGGAAAGTGCAGACAGGATCAAACTTGATCTTCAATACAAGGAGCAGTACCCTGTGAGAAGGACAGACCCCAGTGGACCTATTAATTTTTTTCTAGGTGCCAACACCTTTCCGTAATTATTTTGTTTTCTTGGACATGACTACTTTTCTTTTTTTTCTTAAAAGTAAAATTATATATGAAAAAATCTCTTAATAAAATGCAAAGCGCAAGTCATACTGACAAGTCAGTAGCTTCATCTCTATATAAGGAGAGGGCATTTCCATATATAGAAAATGGTTTCTGATGGAGCTCTTAACTTTTCAAAAATTAGAGCCTGAATCGCAAACATGTTTTGTTTGCTCACTTGGCAAGGAAGCAGAAGATTGTTTGTTTGTTTTCTTTAACCATTTTAGTTATTTTTCACTATGTTATTTTCTGTGCCATTTCACATTCTCATTCTCTTTCCAGAATTCTGATGGGTAGAATTTGATTTTGAGTTAATTTATTTGGGGAGGTGGATTAATAATGAAAACAGGACCATCATGTGAGTGTGTGTGTGTGTGTGTGTGTGTGTGTGTGTGTGTGTGTGATTTTCAACATTCAACGTACATGCTGAATTAAAAATAATAAGAAAATTAAAAGCTAGGAAGAAAGCTTTACTCAAACAGTCATTATGGTTATAATAAAACATTTTTCCATGGTATTTTTTTGAATATTGATCCTTAAAACTTACCACTTACATATGAACATTGACAGCTTTGGGGAGAAATCAATTGCCTTGAAGCATGAAAAGATAAACAAACATTTCCGTACTGAATTGGATTTTTTCTTTCTCAATTAGTTATATCATTGCTGACAATTGTATGATTATACTCTCTTACTTTCATGCCACGCAAACATGGGCACAGAAATAGTGTTGTATTACTTATTTTGTATTCCCAAGATTAAGAGTCTACATACAAACTTTTCACAAAAATGCATATTTATTAATGAGTAATTGTTATTTGTTTTATTTTAAAAATCCCCTGTAATTAAAAAACAGTCTTATAATATGAATCTAGTACATTGTTGAGCCTATTGAACTCTTATTTATTTATTTATTATTTCTAATCAGTTGCACATGACGGTAGAAAGCTCTTCAATTCATTGTATACAGATGGAACAGAATACTTAACTTCTCTGGTTGTACATGAAGTAGAGTCACACCATTCATGAAATCATACATGTATCTAAGGTAATGATGTCTGTCTCATTCCACCATCTTTTATACCTCTGTGACCCTTCCAAGCTCCCTTTTGCCCAATCCAAATTTCCTGTGCTCATCCCATGCCCCTCCCATTAAGGATTAGCATCTACTTATCAGAGAAAACATTTAGCCCCTGTTGTTTGGGGATTAGTTTATTTCATTTAGCATGACATTCTTCAACTCCATCCACTTACCTGCAAATGAACATGATTCTATTGTTAGAGGATCTAAAAACTTCCAAGAGAAAACTGCTAAAATTAATAAATGAATTCAGCAAAGTAGCAGGTTATAAAATCAATACTAACAAATCAAGTGCATTTCTATACATCAGTGATGAATCCACTGAAAGAGAAATTAGGAAAACTACCCCATTCACAATAGTCTCAAAAAAAAAAAATACTTGGGAATTCAAGCAAAAGAGGTGAAAAAACTCTATGATGAAAACTATAGGACACTAAAGAAAGAAACTGAAGGAGACCTTAGGATATGGAAAGATCTCCCAGGCTCTTGGATAGGCAGAATCAATATTGTCAAAATGGCCATACTACCCAAAATGTTCTACAGATTCAATTAAAATCCCAATGTCATTCTTTATAGAAATAGAAAAAGCAACCCATGAAATTCATTTGGAAAAATAAGAGACCCAGAATAGCCAAAGCAATCTTTAGCAAGAAGAGTGAAACAAGAGGCATCACAATACCATCCTTTAAACTATACTACAAAGGTATAATAACAAAAATGACAAGGTATTGGTACCAAAATAGGCATGTAAACCAATGATACAGAATAGAAGACACAGAGACAAACCCCCATAGTTATCACATACTAGGCAAAGGTCTCAAAAACATACAGTGTAGAAAAGATAGCCTCATCAACAAATGGTGCTGGGAAAACTAGAAAGCCATCTGCAGAAAAATGAAACTAAACCCCTATTTCTCACCCTACACAAGACTCAACTTAAAGTGGATCGAGGACCTAGAAATTAGACCAGAGATCCTATGCCTGATGGAAAGTAGGCCCAAATCTTCATTATATAGGATTAGGGCCCGGCACCTTAACAAGACTCCTAAAGAGCAAGAAATAAAATCAAGAATCAATAAATGGGATGGATTCAAATGATAAAGCTTCTTCTCAGCAAAAGAAACAATTAATGAGGTGAAGAGAGAGAGCCTACATTTTGGGAGCAAATTTTTGCCACCATACATCATATAGAGCACTAATCTCCAGGATATATAAAGTACTTAAAAAATTTAACACCAAAAAAACAAAAAATAGCCCAATCAATAAATGGGCTAAAGAGCTGAGCAGACACTATTCAGAAGAAGATACACAATTGATCAACAAATATATGAAAAGATGAGTACTGGTTATTTTATCTTCTGCGGACTGCTTCTTCTTCCTTCCTTCCTCTGTTCTTTTTTTTTTTTTCCTATTACTCCTTTTATCCTTCAAACAATGCAGCACCATCTAAGGTAAAAATAAACTCCAAGGCACTTTGCAGGTATAACTCTATTTTATGTTAGAATTTTTAAAAAGTGTGCCTTTAAAAGACTGGCTTGGTTTTTGTTCAGCCTGGTTTTATGATCCTTAGTGGAACACTGCTCTGTTTCCTTGAGTAGCATACAGGGCTTATTTGGGGATGGAAGGACAAATTCTTTTTAAGGCCATAGTTTGACCAATGTACCTAACAAAATCACAATTTATGTTGTGAACACTAATGCAACAAATGTACAGCATAGTCACTTCCATCTCTCAAATACTTATCTCTGCTCTATAATTTGCATCAAAATGACATTAGCAAAAGCTCTAGGATGAGCTCACTCACTGTTGTTGCACAATGACCTCCCACACACACAGTGTCACAGGCACAGGAAATTCAACAATTCTGGTAATTTTATTATCAACAATAGCTTTATCAATCTTTGAAGCTAATAAAACTCCTGATCAGCATGTCAATAGCTGTGCTTTCTCCTCATTTAAGGATTACATCATTTCTTGCAGAGACAGCTGAGTACCTTAAGGATAGTTACATCTCTGCTGCTCTATCACTTCTCATATTTATCAATTTTTCAGTAAGATCTGAAATGTGCATTAAAATTAGTTGATGAAATAAAAGTGGGTCTGCTGTGGGGAATCTGATCAAATACTTGCTTTTCTACATGGCGAGAATGGTAGAAGATTTTAATGCCTACATGCAATTTGGGTGTGTGTGTTGTTGGATTAAGTTTGTGTTGGTATATTATCTGAGCCATAATATTGATGTTGCAAAACAGATTTAAGCTCTGAGCCTTGTCTAAGTTTATTTTTGTTTTCTGCTCATTTAAATGGCACTTCTCAAAAATAACAGTCAACACAAAAATAAAATGTACTGCCTGCTTGGCTGGTGTCTGGAAGGAAGATGACAAAGCACACAGTGATTATACTGGGGCCATAATTTTGACAGTTTTTCAGTGTCTTCTATAATTAATCTGAGAACCAAATACTCTTTTACTCATCCATATGATAAAGTGGAAGAACTTAGTTTGTTGGAGATTAATAAAGTTTCTGGCAACATTGAAATGTCTCTGAACAATATATATATATATATATATATATATATATATATATATATATATATATATAGAGAGAGAGAGAGAGAGAGAGAGAGATTATATGTCCTGGTCTGAAACTATTTGTTTTGTTTGTTCTTTGAGAAACACATAAATAAAATAATTTTACTAATGAATTACTACACATAACTCATGTTATGTGTTGCTTTTAAAATGTATGCCTATCTTTGTTTTGGTTTTAAGAATAAGCAACCTCTAGAAGGGCCAGTGCCTATCTTTCAACTTGGTATTATTATTATTGTAAAAATGAATGCCTTAATAATTAAATTAGCCTAGGTTCTTCAGACTGGAATGATATGGGATGATGATTTCTGCATGGAATATTGTTTTTTTTACACTAAAAGGAATAACACAGACTCAAATCATTTATTTTAATGACTCCATAGGAGCCTACAGATGTGTGTAAGACTGTCTGAATTTACCTGCATATTTGGGTGTGTGTGTATGTGGAGAAACTATGAAATTGTATTGGTTAAAATTTTCAACTCTTTGATAAACCACAAGATTATAATAATAAATTAAATGCAATTTATTGTATTATTTCCTTTTTTCTTATTCTTGATGAAAATTAAAGAGAACTGTTTTGTGAAATATCATTCAATATCCAAGTTTTATTTTCTGAGTTCAAAATTTCCTATTTCACCAAATATTTTTCTCATTTAAATTTCACTCTCTGTTTTTTCCAAATTTTCTGTATCTCTCCATAAAAATGCAAGAAAATGTTGACAATAAAGGATTGTTTAACCTTGCAAAACAGCTGCAAATATATCACTGTACCTCTGATTCATGCTCAGCAATTTATCTATTAAGATCCCTAAATATTACCAGATGGATAATATCTGATCTATGACTTTTCCTTTAGTAGAATTATTATCAGTGGAAATACTAGCAGGCACCAGGATTGGAGGTGAAACTGATGGAAGAGACCCCATCATGTGCTGAGCAGTGACAACCAGTGAAATGTGCTTCATGGGTTTAATGGAAATTTATAATCAGGGGAACGCTGACAGAACTCAGCACTAGGAGAATGGGACCTGTGGATCTAGCCACTAACATCATACAGTGACCTACCTGCACAATCAGGTGGGCAGTTGGATAAATGCAATTTAAAGACTTTTCCAATGACAAAGATTTATTATTCTAAATACTGCATTATCATACCCAATACCTGTAATTTCAAGGACCAGACAATGTTCTAAGCATGAGCTGTGAAGGGTGGTAATTGGGTTCATATAAACACTACAAGAGATTCCAGTGGTTTTGATTGAAGTCTTTGGGGAAGTGAGGGGAGAGAAGGTGGTGGTGTTGAGGGATAGACTCACTATTACTGGTTATGATAGCTGTAGCCAAATATGATGGTATTAGTTCTTAACATTTTTCACTTTCTTTAAAGTAAGCTAATTAAAATTTGCTTCTACAGCCCACAAGATTTTGGTTAAAATATCATTTGAGAGAGGAAAGTATCTAAAATAAATTATTGACATAATTATTTAAAGGGAAGCTATGCAGAGCAGACAATTACCTTTTACCTTTGCGTCTGTGGTCTCCTGTGGAAAATCACCTGAGAACATCATTAACACTGTTTCATCTACAAGACCCTAGATCAAATTGCATGAGCAACTGTCTTTAAAACCGAAAAACTTAGAGCCACCTAACAGCATTGTTCCCTGTGCTTTCTTTACAGAGCTGAATGACAGTAATGACATTAGGGTTATAAATGATGTCTTAACATATTGTGCTGTGGTTGGAAAAGGAATTGTTGCTCTTTGCATCATCCTACTGTGCAGAATTCTCTCACTACAACAAGGGCTCTGAAGGAAGATGTAGTGGGCAGTTTGTACCTGCCCTTAAATCCACTCATGATGAGCTGGTCAGATTCCATTAATGAATGGCACAGCCTCTATACTCATCTGAATCTGTTTTTGCATGTCATGGTGTTTATTCAAATTATGAACTGTATGCTAGATTGCCTGTGATCTTGCAAACCTAAAACATGTAGACCCCAGGGGGCTCACGACCGTTGAGCCTGGAGTCACAGCAGCTCTTACACACTTTCTTTCCACTGCTGTGTAGAGACAACATGGCCTCATAATGGAAGAAATGCACTAAGAAGGAGAGAATCATCAAGAAAATTGGAGCTTTTTACACTGAGCTCATTTTTTTCTACTACACCTTCCCTCTGAGTAAGGTACTTTTCAACTGAGGAACCTCACAACCCATTTAATAATTATCTTGATACATACACATTCCACCATTTACCACTGCATGTGATCACTATTGTGAAACCAAACAGAGCTATTTGGAATTGAAAAGTGTATGGGACCATTCCATCAAGAAGAATAGAGCAAATTTTCTTCATGTAAGAAACTGGAGGTATTACTCCAGGCCTGCTTTCAGCTACTGTGGTTGCAGACATAACTTTTAAAAGAATGCTTAGTTTCAGCTTTATGTGACCAAAGGAAAAGGATTTTTAAATCAAATAACAACATGGCATGGAAAATTTTGCCATCTGATAGATCTTGAGAACGGTAATTTTAGAACATGTTAACATCTTTGATGCTCATGAGAACAGTCTGTTAAAATCAGGTGCCTGACAGACTCACAGCCCAGGTTTAAAAATTGAAGAGGACACATAAGGTCACAGGAATATGAAAGGATACATAATTTGGTCATCCAAATAATTGGATTACTTAATCATCTACTTATTCTCAAATATAATTTATTTTCAACAATTCTTTGAAAGTGCATTAGGATTATAAACCCTGTGTTTCTTCTATGCAGCTGCTTGCATACAAACATACTTGAAAACATGGATAAGACATATATATATATATATATATATATATATATATATATATATGTGATATGTGTGTGTGTGTGTGTGTGTGTGTGTGTGTGTGTTACATGAGCCCATTAATTTTTGGCAATACCAGTCAATGTTAATTTTTGATATATTTTGTGTTTATTAAAATTATGATGTGCAATGCTGTATGAAAATTTATTTTCATGATTGTTTAGCATCACTCACATCATAGGGCACCGGTCAATCTGAATTCCTACTGACATTTATCTATTCCAAGCACTCTCCTTCTTATCCACATTCAATTCAACCTCAGGCAGGCCCCACAACTATCCTGTTTTATTCCTTAGTCACTTCACAATTATATACAAAATGGCAACCCTTAGTGGAATACTCTTAGACTCTATGCACATTTGTCAATAAATACATTCTTAAATTATCTTTATCTTTCAGGCAGTGACTTTGCCTGCAGCATGGACCTGAGTTTAGCAGTCTTCTTCAGCTAATCCAGAGACAAGGCCTTCCCAGGGTGCATTAGGAATGGAAATCCCATATGGCTTCCTTGGCAAGATGGTGTTCAAACCATACAGTACCACTCCACACACCCATGACAACCATAGTTGTTTTTCTTGATTGCTTTCTAGTATTATAGCTCTGCAGCAGCCAAGGGTACATCAAAACCATATATGCCTTCAAATGTTATATAGACTCATATTTTCTGGGTTCTTTGTCATTTACTGGGCTCTGTTTTCATCCATTTTTAAACCCACATTAGAGTTCTTGGAAGTAGACACTGTGTTTTATGATAGAAGGCAAAATATTGATGGAGTGAGGGCTCAAATGAATTTTGCTATAAAGAGTAAGTTATTGGTATACAGAATTTAATTGCAAGTAAAAGACTATGTAAAGAGTTGTAACTTTTTCAAGATTATGTTTAAGATAACATTGAATATATATATGTACCATATATATCAACATAATATTGTATATTTAAGTTAAAAAAACATGATTTTTAGAATCCTCTAAGTGGTTCATCTCAGGTTATTTATGGTATATTTGGATGAGACAGAAGTATAAGTAACTGCAATATGTTGCTTTTCTGGTATTTCTGTAATAAGTTATTCCCAGGGTGTAAGGAAATGGTAAATCATCTGATCATTTCAAGCTCTAATTGCAGTCAGTTTGCGCAGACCATTGAGCTTGTATGATTCTGATATTTGGGACATATTCCAACTCCTCTTGGTTTCAACTGACTTGGCATGTGATCAGGACTAATGTGCAGTGACAACAGGTGAAATAGGAAATATAAGTACTTAGAACACTCTTGCTCATGTCAAGGTATTCCATGTGGTTTTCAAAAAGACATTCCTTTTAACAGTGAATATTACTAAACAGTCTATTCAATATCATTTTCAAGAGTGATAAGATTGTAGAGGACTTAAAATTTCATAAAGACAGGTTTTTATAAAACTTTTATTCTGTTTTCATTCATTCACCAAAGGTCTCAGCTGTTTCCAAAATTCTTACCTTATACAACCTCTTTCTTAAATCTTTTATCCATCCTAATGTAGTTTGTAGATACACTATTACACTATAAGAATGAAACAAGTGTATATACATACACATGCATACATGTATGTCTATATATATGTATTATATATATATATATTTTATGACAAAGGATAGAATGGAATAAAATATATGAACCATATGCTGAATATATATGCATATATATATGTACATATATTATGACTTGTGTCATATATATATATATATAGTGACATATATTGACTAAATATTCATATATAATATAAATATTCATATGTGTATGAATATTTATATATTTACATATATATAAATGTCTATACATGTATATACATATAGATAGGTAGATAGATGTCGAAGCTATGTAGAGTATAGAAAACATTATATTCATGATATATTCTTTGTAGTTTCTAAATGATCTAAACACAGAGTATCTTTTTATGACTTCGAGACAAAGGAAAAAAATTAAGGGCAGAAATTGCCATGAAATGAGGATATTTTTTTTAAAAGGGTATGCATAAATAATAAAATGTTTCAGGTTTCTTGTTATAAAAACTAACAGACTATAACATACTCTCACTTCTATTTGTAGAGATTACTGTAGAAAAAAGAATGGTAACTGATAATGCATTTGAATGAAAAAATATTGTTTCAAGAGTTTTTCTTTATTACTTCATGTCTCTAAGAATAGAAATATGTGGTAGAAACCTACTTTTGGAGGATAAACACTTGAGTGTATATTTTGTTTTATATAGGAAGACACAAATTCTTGGATTATACTTGATGAGACACTTGACGAAATGGAGGTAGTTGTACATAAAGAATTGAAACAGGACAAAAACACATATCTCTCCTCTTTTTGAAAAATAAAAAACCGCAAATTGTATATGTGTGTATTTATATATGTATACAAACATATAAGTGTATATGTATATATAAGTATGTGTATATATGTGTGTGTGTATGTATTTTTTTCTGAAAGAACACATAAACTAAAGAAAACTGTCTCTGAAAAGGATCAAACGGAAGACCACAGCCACTTGGTGGCAGGCAGGCTTCACTAGTGATGTTGTGTCAATCTTGATTTCTGAATCAACAGAAAGTCCCATTCAGCACAAGGGGTTGCATTAGTGGTGTTGTGAGAAAGTATAGGCTGTGTCTGCACTTGGAATGAAGCTACAGGAGAGTAAATCAGCAATAAAGAGCTCAGTTTAAGATCAAAGTCCATAGGTAGGAAAGGGTGAGCCACATACAATACTTGAAAAATAGAGAAAAGTCAAAAACCGTGAGAAGGTAAGAAGGTTCTCTACCATTATGAAGCCATGGAAATCTGTTTGTTGTTGTTTACAGAGCTCTCTACAGCAGCATGGAATGGATTTTTAAATACAACCCTGTAAATTAGAAACATGAACTTTTGGGAACAATGGTCAGTGTTAGTGGTCTGATAAAAACGACCTTATTCCATGAGACACATTTCTTTTGATTGAGGTTTCAAAGAAAGATCAAAAGGATGTCTATTTTTTTCTTGGGGGATTAAAAACAAAGAGAAAAACAGAGATCCATGTGCCTATAATATTATGATATTGTTAAATGGTTATTTCTTGAGACCGTGTCTGTTGTGGTGTTTGAGTCCCTATGGAGTTTCTATTGCAAGAAAACTTGTTCTAAGAGGTAGCTGGTGGTACCATTTAGGGCATTTTGTCAAGAACCAAACTTGTATACAATCTGTCTTTTCATTCACAAACTGTCAATCAAGATAGTCTAAGTAAACCTCCAAGCCCTGTCCCTTAAAAAAAAAGTTACTTCCTTTGTTTCCTTAATACTTTTTATTATGGGTTGGACATAATCACCACATTAGTCATTCAGAGAGTTCCATGAAAAATATCCAAATTTTTATAAGCTGAAAAATTTAGAAACAGAATCCTCAGTTTCAAAAAGAAGAGAGGGTCCATGTGCATTTTCATGTGTGTGCATGCTGTGTGGGATTTTATTTATGCTATGGTTTCTTAATGGCACATTTAATTTCATCTCAGACAAAATTGGATGAAATGAGCCTCTTGGCCATGATTAACTGCAAACACAGGAGGAAAGTTGGTCAGCAACGAGAATGTTTATCCAGCAAATGTTTGTTGTTTTCAAGAAGCTTAATGCTGCAGAGCTGATGCTTTTCAAACACAAAGATGGTACTGGGTTCCTCTACTGTGAAAAAAATATTCTCCTGATAAAAATATGCTTTGCTGCTTGAATCACAGGAATGGGAAAGAATACAAACATAGAGGTAATGAGAGAAATATTTGATTAGTAAGCAATATTTACATAATGAGCTATGCAACTAAGGCAGCAAGATAGAATGGACTTCAGATACTAGTGTGTGGCTAAACGTGATACATACCCAGAGAAGTTAAAAAACAGGTGGCATCCTACATCTGGCCACATGACTTTGTGCCCTTCTATTAGGATAGCAGATGGTATTTGAAAATAAATATTTTCAAAGACAGTCATGTTGTGATCCCCAATATCTCCAAGATGGAGTGGAATCTGGGGCCTGAATTTTAACTTTACCTCTCATCAGGGGAAAGATTACTATAACTTGGGGAATTGATTATGTGTTCATTTTAGTTGAGATTGAGTAAATAGCTACCTGAATTATGTCTATGAAATGCAGAGAGGGAGATTTATTTTCTTAATTGCTTTGCAGTTGAACAAAGTGGAACTAGATGTAGTAAATGGGGATATAACACTGTAGGGTCAAGTTCTATGTATATACCAGTGAAGGTAAGCAATGATATTTGGATGATGGGAGCGATAAACTATTGGTTTTTCTACAGTACCTTTCTCTTTTATTTCCATCATATAAGAATTTTCATCTAGGCAAATAGCCATCCAACCTAAATCACTTAGCCAGATAGTCATATGTAGTTAAATTCTGACCATTGGTATTAGTACAAGGAGGACTTCAATTTTACACCAGTAATGGCCCTCATCCAACTTTAGGTAACAATTACATTCAATAATTTAGTTGTGTGCAGAGAGAGCTATAACCATTTTAACTGTTGTGTTCTGCACCTCACACTTTCCATGTCTCATCATGTTGCTGAATTCAGGAAAAGTGTGTTAACTGAGGAAGACCCTAATTGTGATATGGGCATCATAGAAACAGATGGGATCCAGAAACCTGAGAGAGATCCAGCAGTAATGCATTCCAGTATCTGAGAAGCAGCTGAGGTACTGTACATCACAGCTCATGCCCCTTAGTTACCAGATGCACCAGCTGTTCCAGTGCCTAGGTACCACTGCAGTTATAGTAAGAAGGTAACAAAACATTTATTGACTAAGTGAATTTCCAAATGACTAAATGTATTTGGGAACCAAAGATCAAATGAGTTCTATAATATACAAACTTTGATTTTGTCCATAAATCTGATTTTTGGCCAGCGATTTTCATAACTTTCATTAATCAAATTAAAGTGCATGTGTAAGATGACCTTAGAAGGAACATCTCCTAAAATGGCAAATATCAAATACAAAAATACCATTGTTTGGATTATAGATGGAGTGTTGAATTAGCCAGGTAATACTCTACCTCAAATATCTTTGGGGGGTGATGTTTTATGAAGACCACAGAAGACAATTAATAAATCTTTCAATTTTTTTTAAAAATTTAAATTTCATTATTTTTAATGTTTTAGATCTGTTACTTTATTGTTGGTTTTTCCTGAAAAATGACTTAATTAACAAATTTGTGTGTTAAATATACTAATCTTATTGGCATGTTTTGGTCTTAATATCTGTCATTTTGCTACTCAATTTAACTGTATGATTAGTTTTGAAAATCTTTTAAATTTTATTATCATTACAGTTTTTATTCCTGTGATTTAGATGTAGCTCATACATTAATGGACTTTAATAGAAGACTTTCTATATTCCTATGCTAATATTTAATGTCATCTGTTATTGACATAACACTGATATGTTTTACATATGTGGTATGCATAGACTTTGAGTTTTGTGTTAATTTTGTATAATCAGAAATATTTAAAGTAACTTTTTAAAAAATAACACTTTTCATCTTAAGTATTCTATGTTCACTTCTAATATAAAGTGAAGAAATGTGAAGGGTTGAAGTGTGCATTAAACTATATGGTTTTAAAAAAGAACTGTAATTGCAGCTGACTAATAGATGATAGAAATAGACATGTACATCTGTGTTCTATAAAAGTCATAACTCTACATACATTTTCAAAACAAAAATGTGTTATACAATGTCTTTTACTGTGATTTAAAAAGAGATATTTTAAAGGCCTTTAAAAAATGTTTTAGAATGTCACTTTTTTGGTAAGGGGAAGTGTGACATACATCTGAGTAAAGTGAATGAAAATTATTATGTTAGCTTCCCCATCCATTGTGTTGAAATTTTTTTTTGCTATTTTCCCTGTCATATCTATGAATATTTATTAAATACCTAGAATTTTGACTGCATTTTTTTTCATTGCAAGTACAATACCTTATCAGAGTGCAAAAACCATGAAATAGTTTCCACAATGATTATGACAAATCCAAACCCCAGCATAAAGCTTAAAAACAATTTGATCACACAAGATTATTAGATAAATAACATTGGCAATACAATCTAATGATCCCAGGAATGGGATTGATCTCTTTGTTCATGTCACCCATATTTACTGAGCATTTAGGATCTCATTGAAAAAGAATATATAGTGTCAAGTACTTGGATCAGTGGATACATTAGAAGGTACAAAATGCATTCATCCTGTCTTCTCCCTGGTAGCTGGAGGTATGCTGCTCAAGAACTTTGGGTGCTCTGTGTGTGTATTCTTGGGTTTGTCAATAGCAATTATCTTCCCATCGTTTTGTAAAATAAGTTTTAAAGCTATGTCATAATGATTCTGAGGAATTTTCATACAGACATATTAGATGCATAGTAGGTAAGACTCCTCCCACCCTCCATCTGCATAGGTTAGTTAAAGGATGTGTGTTGTCCAGATAATGAATATGAACTTGGATGGAATCTAAGTTTGCAGCCAAGTGAAATGTAAATGGGGCTGAGAGCTGGGGGCTGCCTCAGCCATTGATTCACCATTTTCTTATTTATTTTAAAATATTTGAAAAATGCTGCCAATTCAATATCATTTTTCATTGTTAGAGTGATTCCTTCAGGATTTCTCTTCACTCTTTAGATATTCTTTTATTTTATGAACACCTACTGGAATGCTCTGTTCTATCCCCATGAAAACAAATGAAGTGCAAGTCTGCTTGTTCCTTTTTTTGTTTTGTTTTGTTTGTTGGTTTTTATATTTTAGATAAGAGGGAACCAAGGAACATTTAATTAAGCCACATTATTTTATCACCAGAAAGAGAAGGTGTATAATTTGGTACCGTGAAAATATGTGAAGTAGACTGTCTGAATTAGTGTTCAATGTTATTTATTTATAGTGCTTAAAAATAAAAGAGCATACTATAGGGATACAGCTACATCAATGTTCATAGCAGCACGATTCACAGTAGCTAGACTGTATAACCACCCTAGATGCCCTTCAATAGATGAATGGATAAAAAAATGTGGCATTTATTCACAGTGGAATATTACTTGGCACTAAAAATAACAAAATCATGGCATTTGCAGGGAAATGGATGGCATTAGAGCAGATTATGCTAAGTGAAGTTAACCAATCCCTAAAAAACAAATACCAAATTTCTTCTATGATATTAGGAGGGCGACTCAAAAAACAGAAGAGAGGAAGAGCATGAGAAGAAGATTAACATTAAGCAGGCACAAGAGGTGGGAGGGAATGGAAGAGAGAAGGGGAATTGCATGGAAATGGAAGGAGACCCTCATTGTTATACAAAATTACATTTAAGAGGATGTGAGGGGAAAAGGGAAAAAAAAGAGAGAGAAATGAATTACAGTACATGAGGCAGAGAGAGAAGACAAGAGGGGAGGGGAGGGGAGGCGGGATAGTAGGGGATGGAAAAAGCAGCAGAATACAACAGACACTAGTATGGCAGTATGTATAAATGTGAATGTGTAACCAAGGTAATCCTGCAATCTGTACACGTGGTAAAAATGGGAGTTCATAACCCACTTGATTAAAATGTATGAAATATGCTATGTCAAGAGCATTGTAATGTTTTGAGCAACCAATAAAAAATACATACATACATACATGATTCATCTTTTCATTAAGAACCTTCTTTTATGTCAAATTCTGCCTGCTGTGCAAACTATTGCTGTCTACCAAACTGTCTATCATTCAAAAAATTAGTGACTACATTTTTTTGGTTAAATAATTTTAGCAATTGGATGGCCATATATTAATGAATGCATCTTGAGGTATGGAATATGCATTTTTAATAGTTCTATAGACAATTATTCTTTATGGATTAAAGAACATTTGAAGTTATTGATAATGCATTTTCTAAAAGAAAAATAATTCTGAAGATTGACAAATATGTCCCACAAATCCTAGAAGTGGTATTTTATGTTTCCATAATTTTAGTAGTTACCCCTTAGTGATCTAATACTTAAATAAATAACAATTTCCTGACTTGAGAGTGTTTCCAAGATGCATCGATATTTATTTATATAATTAAAAGTTATCAGTCAAGAAGAAGAATGCTGATGTTTACTTTTTTACTGATAGAGAATTTATATTCTCTGGTATGTTTCAAATCTCTTGTTCTCTCACATTGTTACTTATCATCACAGAGAGTGCCTGTCTGCGTTTTCCAAAAGCTAACAGAGTGTGAGAAGTTTTTCCTAAGAGAAGAGCACATAATGAATTGATTTCACCTTCCTTGACTCACGACTGTGACTCAATATAATCTCCTGATGCAGATCATTATCTTTTGACCATCACACTGATGTTTGAAACTCTCTTAAACAAATTTTGCAAAGATTTTGAGAGAGGGGCAGCTTATTTATAAGATTCATGGCAATTGCTTGTTTGAAAGTACTCTGCAATCTAAAAATAAGTGTAAAAATAAAACTTAGAAGTTCTATATTTTTAAATGGGAATAATTTACATAGTTTTAAAAGATTATGTGTATTACAATAGATTTTTCATGTTCTAAATTTTTAAAACATATTCATGTTAAATCCCAAGAATCTTAAATATTAAAATAACTTATTTCTTAATGTTTCTTCATCTAAGAACTTCTATAAATTTATTTGCAATTTTTTTGCATTTGTTGTATAAAAAAATTAACTGTTTTAATAATGTAAATTTTATACAGAAATCTCCCCAAAGAAAACTTTATATAATTTTTAGTATAAAAGTTTCATTTTTATATTTTTCCCAGCCATTGTTCCTAATTTTTAAAAGTTCTTATATATTTCATTTCAAAAGATCCTGTAGCATTTAATTACATCTATTTGTTTATCTAATCACCTACCTACTTGTTGGGGTTTGAGTGTGTAGAGTTTAGCTCCCTCAGGCCTGACTTTTTGCAAGAGCTGTGGCTGTGATTTAGGTCAGCTGAGGCAAACCTCAGGTAGGAGGAGGAAAAGTTCTCTTCCCCTTATCGCAAGTCACAAGTTCTGCATGGTTTGGCCAAGAGGAAGAAGCTTCCTGCATACTGGACCTGGGAACAGTACATTCTAAAGAAGCAAATACATCCTCAGGGGATTAGATAATGTCTACAAAGAACTTTGGGAGTTTATCAAAAAGAACAGGAACAATTTGAATTTATCTCTGTATACCTGCTGAGGCATGATATTTGGGCAATGTGGGTGAAGTGTTACTGAAGAATTGCTTGCTTTGTTAGAAGAAGAATATAAAAGGAACTTGCAAATAAACCTCAGCATGCAGTTGCAATTGCTGCCTTGGCTCTGCATCCCCTGTGTCCTGGTTATTTCGCGACCCTTACCCAGGGACCCAAATGCTCTAGACGTTCACACCTACTTAGTGTATTTTCCCTTACACAAGTGGAATGAAACTGTATATATTGTCTCTAACACAGTTGTTCTAATCATTTTCTCTATTGTAAAACATAGACATACTTTATTCTTAAAGGCTGAATAGTATTTTGCAGCTGAATGTGCAAAAAAATAACTACTCATCTATTGGTGAATATTTAGTTTTTTTTTATGTTTTAAATAATACTTCTGTTCATATTTGCACAAAACCATTTTGTTCATAAACTGGCATTTCCATAGAACACATTCACAAAAGATAAAGGGAACATCAAATGGCATGACACTCCCCAAGCCTTAAAAGTGGCCAGCATTTTTTCAGATCAAAGGAGTTGAATTATATCCTCTTCTTCTGAAGTTTGATGACAATGTGTTTTCCTCATATTCTATATATTGAAGACATAACAGAATTTTTAAAAAAATTTAACTTACTCTTATGTTAGTTGATTTTAACCCCTGTAATATCATTGGCTATTTGTATTTTTCATGTGAATTCCCTGTTTATACAACTTGCCCTTTTAAAAAAATTGGGTGTTTGTCTTTCTCTCATTACTTGGAATATAGTTTTCATATACTCTTAACATTAATTTTATGCTATTCATATTACAAACATTTTCAAAATCCTGGTCCTTCTTATGGATTTTTTCTTCATGTATAAACAAATATATATTAAAACATGTAAAAAAATTAAAAAAATGGTTCTTTATTAAATGTTTGACTTTTTTAATGTAGGTTTTTCTTTTGAAACTCAGTATTTGAATCTGTCAGGTTTTTGCTTCATGGTTTCTACTTTATGTTGTGTTTGTTGGAAAAAGCCTTTCCTTCAAATGCTTTTTTTTTTCATTTTTACTTAAAAAGTGACTTTATTTTATGCTAAATTTATAAATGTATTATGCATAACTCCTTTTCTTGCCTTTGTTTGGTATTCTATTTGTTGATTATTGTCCCAATATAATCTAAATAATATTTGGTTATATATTTTTGCTCTATTTAAAGATAACATGTAAATATATAAATGTATGATATAAAATATTACCCTGGTTAATATACCAGAGAAAATGGCATGTGCCTGAGTCCTTGCTACTCTGGAGGCTGAAGCAGGAACACTATTTGAGAGTGGAGTTTGAGACAAATCTTGGCAACATAATGTAGTAAGACCTTATATGCAAAAACCAAAAAAATTAAGAGGGGGCTATATTTACATAAATCAAATGTGTTAATAATGGGTGGCTGATAGATTTATTAATAGTAAATATCTCATTTAACAGTAAATTTTGATAGAATGCAGATAAAACTTTTGTACTTTTGCTTCTAAATTCTACTTTAATGTGTTTAAAATGGCTACAAGAGAAAATTAGTGATAGGAGAAATGAAAAAATGATATGCTTTCTAGGTCTGTATTTATAAATATTATTTTATTAGTATAGCAATTTATTTTTCCAAATAATCAATTACCTGAGAATATTTGACCATATAATTGAAATTCTAGAACATTCTGATATTTGAAATGTGTCATTTGTTAAATATTTTTAGCAACAATTTGTATTTTATAAAATTTTATTCTATTTATTTGGTTTTACAATGAGTTTTAGTATTGTATATATATATTTTAATTTTTACATACTTTAATATATATTTGTTTATACATGAAGAAAAAATCCATAAGAAGATATACTAGAATTCTAACTAAAAGATAACAATAGAACAACTCTGAAGATTCTCTCCATGCACAATTTTGAACTTTTAATGAAACAAACTTTAAACATCTAAAGAGAAAAAAAAATACACATTGAATAGTATCAGTGAAAGATAAGTGAGAAATTTTAATAAATGTCTGGATTTCTGCATTTTCTATCTTGTCTCCTCAAATAAGGAATGAGATTTAATGCTGTCAACAGGAACCAATTAAATGAAATTCAAGTGTCTTGTGTCCCTGGTGGTGTGGTGGATCCAGAGATGAGCTTGTCTCACACTGCTGGAGGGCGGAGGAGACATGCATGCAGCTGGCAATGAAAACCTCATCATGAAGTCAAAAGAAAGCTTCAGGTGAATACTGGAGGTCTGCTACCTCTCACCAAAATCAATCAGGAATAAGATGGCTGTTCAGTGAACTTGATGTTTGTTTAATTGTCATAGATAATAGAATGGTAATTCAGATAACTGAAATAAATCCATACCAATATTTTAATTAGTCTTGAGACTGAAGGATGGTAGTTTCGTATGTATAGACTACTTGTAAAAATTAGGGACTGAATCTCAATTATTCTATCTTGTAATTGTCATGTGAACTTGGGCACTTTACTTTAAAAAATGACAGCTCTTTATTTTACATATTTTTAAAATTAATGTCAGCCTCATTTTGATGATTGAAGAAAACAAATGCAATATCACGGACAACCTTCCTACCCACAGCCCCGCTTCTTGAGGGGTCTTTACATTTTCCTTCTCTTTTCTTTTCACCTTGTGTTTTGAGTTCCTGTCTGACATTCCAGATGTAGGAATCTGAGATTACATTTTGTTTTGTAGCTGGAAATTTTCTTAATGATTACTGACTTTATTTTAATGATTCCTGTTGTTGTCTCATAGTTTAGCTCATTTAAATCCTTTCAAGTTGTTGTTTTGCTTTTTTATCTGATGGATGACTATTATTGCTCTCTGTTGTCCAAGTGGGATTGTCCTAAAGAAACATTTTTCCTCCTCCTGTTTTGCAGTTTTCTGGTTGCTTTGACATGTTTGGGTGGGAATCTCACCTCTGTACAAATACAATCTAATTCTTTTGAAGAGATCCCTTGAAAAGGAATGCGACTGATAGAGGAAAAGCTAATAGAGGAAAAGCTGTGGATATTGTACTCCACATAGAAGAGAAAGGTTAGAGAGTTGTCTGATGAATTTAGTATGTCATGACCCTTCAGAGTAACAAACATGTTATGATGGGATGTGAAACAGATGTCTACCAAAAATCTCAGGTTTCAATGCAGAAATGTTCAGAGGTGAAATGATTACATTATGAGAGCTCTGACTTCATCTGTAGATTAATCCACTTGATGGATTGGTAAATTGAATGGCTTAGTGGGTGGTAACTGTAGGCATGGGGGGCATGGCTGGAGGGAATAGGGCACTGGGAGGATACCTATGGGGATTATATTTGTCCCTGGCCCCTTGCTGTCTCCCTGTCTCTATCTGTTCCCCAACTGTGATGACTGAGCAGCTTTCCTGTGCCCTGCCCTTCTGCCATGACAGTCTGCTTCACACTGGGCCCAGAACAGGGGCGTCAACTCACAACGAGAATTAGACAAAATACACTAAGACAGTCTCTGATAATTTTATCTTGAAAGGAAAAATGTTTATAGGATTGGGTCTCTTCCTCTGTAGTCCACTTACTTCTTTATGACTATTTCACAGTTCAGTTAAATCTTTCTAAGTCTTTTTAAGTGAGAATATTCTTATATTCATATATTCTGATATATTTCTAAAGATTAAAAACTTTTTTAAAAAGAATTAAAAATTTTAGAGATTACACTTTACTATTCAAGACTATAAATTTTCTTATGAGAGGTGAGTATTAATATTAAAATGAATCAACTAATGTTTTAGATTTATATGATCTTTTCCCTTGCAATATATTGTTAGCAATGACAAGGTTTCCCAGACATCAGCATTTTTTAAAAATGAAACTACAAATGTATTAAAATAAGCCATAGATGAATGTTTTTATATATATCTAATTATTTCACTTTATTTTAATTTATAATTGCATGCTTGTATATTTTAATATCAAGTTCAAACTAAATGTGTGACATAAAAAGTCTCTTTAGCCCATTCTAATCATTCCCTTTATTTTCTCTAGGATTTATCTGCAAGGCCTACCTAATTAAATGTTCATTCCTAGTTCTATGATAGAACTGCTTACATGTCACGACCCCCTTGCCCGCAAGGAAGACACGACTCAGGAATCTTCTTTCAGCAGTTTATTCAGGCCCTTGATATTCTTCTAATGATTCTTCTACTACCCGGAATAATAATTGGATGCCCCTCCCAGCCTTAATAAAGCACCTCGAACCCCAATGCAAAGCTGCCACGTGTACCCTTCTCACAGGGTGCTAGAAAATGACACGCCAACTTTCTCTGATAAGGAGCTGGGAACACGCCAACTCTCTTTGATATGGAGTTGTCCTTCACAGACCACAACGGAGCCAGCGCCATCATGTAATGGCGACCACAGTCCGCAGGAACGGCTCACCACAGCTCCCCCTTTTTGTTTCACTAAGACAATACAGGCGAGAGTAGAGGTCCTATCCCACTGTGCAAAAGTGGCTGCATAGTATGGGCCAGCCCCAGGGGGCGCCTTCCCCAGACCTGACACCATATCAGCCGACGCCTTTTTTCGTGGGGCGGGGCGGAGACACGTCAAACCCGCATGCAATAGGACATGCTCCCCTTGAGGTCCCTCTTCTCAATGGATCACTCAAGTGCAGTGCCTTGCCTCGCATCCTGTATCGTGACGATGGTGAGTAAGAGGGAATAGCTGAGGTCGAACTGTGGCCATGCAGAGGTACAACTACAAACAAGTTGGCAGCACCCTGAAAGAAAGGCACGGACTTTAAAGTGATAGATAAAGACCAGTGTGGAAACCCTTCTGCGTGCAATGGCAACAAGACCCGCAGAGTGCAAGGGCTTTCCAGCACTAAGAGAAAGACAAAAGAAGGACATGTCGTACCCAGTGCAATGTTATAATAACTTGGGGTGCAACGACCATGTCAAAGGCACTAGTGTAGAAACCCATCTGCGTGCAATGGTAGCAAGACCGGCAGAGTGCAAGGGCTTTCTGACACTAAGAGAATAACGAGGAAAGACATGTCAATCCCAGTGCAATGTTATAATAACTTGGGGTGCAACGACCATGTCAAAAGTTTAGTGCTTAAGATGCGCAAGCCAGACCTGTGGCGAGTTGCCAGTTTCTAAAGCAGCAAGAGCTTGTATGATCATAGCCTTATCTTGAGCACTACGAGCCTTAAGGCGACAGAGAAACCACAAACAGAGGAACATACCAAAACAACACAGTGCACCAAAAATGCCTACTCCCACCCATTCTTTAAAAAAGGAAAAAGCAGAAGATATCCAATTGGTGAATTGACCCAGAGTCACGGGATCGACACGGGTACTATTCAAGACAGCTATCTGGGTTAGTTGAGACTGGATCATGTCTTCCGCTTCCATGGACCAATTTCCGGCCAGATATCCACCAATGATGTGGGAAGCATTCCTGGAATCATTAAATCTGACAGAGGTTATACATAAATGTGCACGTTGGTCAATGCAGCCTAAAAGTACTAGGTCAGCCAATTCTTCTACCTGAGCTTGAAGAAAATCTATTCTTTGGTTGGTAGCTAAAATCCCCGACAAAATATGTTGATTAATCGCATTTTGCGATTCAAGTATAGTGGACGTTTGTTGAACAACTTGATTAATAGTGGCAGCAGTTTGTACTTGACTGGCCATGGCTACTCCGGCCGTAACTGCTGCAGCAACAGATGCCGCCACGGCTGTCACTATAGCTGCTGTGATTCCAAAATCTCTGCGGACTCTAAGTAGCTCTACAATAGGAAATTTATCTGGATCCGCAGTGACTGGGATTGGGACAAACGTGGGAATTTTCATAATTACTGCTACAGTCCAAAAACCATTCCAACACTCAGATAAGAAACAGGTAATAATAGAACAATCCAGCATCCCCGATGAGGTGTGATTAGCTAAAAGGAACAGGAACGGGGATTGGATACAGACCATTGCAGGAGGCAATGTGGCATAATGTAACAGAGAGTTGAACGAAACAGATGTAAGCCTATTACCTCGTTCACTCTCCTTAGTAGTGCCAGAAACATTAGCCAGCCAACTTTTGGCTCCTAGTAATTGAGCCAATGCGGAAATATCGGCTGAAGCCCCCTTCTCATTGGAAATGAGCCATTGAAACCAGGACCAACCTGTTCCTGTAGAGGAGTTGGCATTGTTGTTAAAGTTATAAACATATCTCTTCAGAGGGGGAGAAAAGGAGAAACCTTTAGCAACTTGATGTTTCTCCCAAGAATGATCCTGACAAGGCGTAAATGTCGGGGGAAAACCAAAATTAGGGGTACAATAAGGAGAGGCCTTGAAATGAGTGGCATAGCAAGTACTATTAGAAGAAGGAGGCATTGGGATTAATACCTCGGAGATAATAGCTAAAGTAGTTATGTTTAAAACAGAGCTAGTTGCGGGGGTCCCTGAGCCTGATTGCTTCCCTGAAACTACTTGGCTCAATACAGCACTGAGAATGCTCCCTGAGACTCGACTGGACCGCAATGGGTCCTCCCAGTTAGTCAAATTTTTGGTCTTAAGGCTAATACAATTAGTGTTCCCAAGGCTGAAACAAAAAACTTCTGTGAGATTAACTTGAGACTGATTAAAAATATTTTCTATGTCCCCTCTAGGAGAGGTACAAGGAGCAGACATCTCACATGAGGCAGAAAAAAGAGTGGGGAGGACACTAGAATTACTATGAACTGGCATTGGCATTGGCCATGCCCGTGCCACTGCCCACCACTGCATTGGTGCCATCTGTACCGTTGGCACCAGCATCAGAGCCAGAGCACTCATCAGAATGAAGCTCCTCATCATGGGACTGTTGTGGCACCTCCTGCTGCTGGTTAGTAGATCTCGAGACTCTTCTTGTCAGGCGTTCAGGGATCCACAGCGGCTCCGTGCGATCCTGGGGAAAAACACATACAGATCCTCGTGCCCATGTCAGCACGGGGTCAGGGCCGTTCCATTGGCCCGTAAGAACATCCTTCCACTTAACATAGCCAGTCACAGAGGGCTGAGGGGACACATGTCTATCGGCCGCAGAGCGGCCATGAATATCCAAATTCAAAAAATTAATGGTAAAAAGAGCTAAGGACAGGCGTTCTTTAGGAGTGTGGTCAACTCCTATTCCCCCTTTTTGTTTTTCTAAGGTTTCTTTTAAGGTGCGGTGGGCACGTTCAACAATGCCTTGTCCTTGAGGATTGTAAGGCAACCCATGAGCAAGTTGTACTCCCATAGTAGAACAAAAAGATGTAAACTGTCTGCCCGTATAAGCAGGTCCATTATCAGTCTTAAGGGATGCAGGTGCACCCCATGCTGCCCATGCCTCTAAGCAATGAGTAATAACATTACGTGCCTTTTCTCCCGATAAAGCAGAAGCATGAATAATTCCAGAGTATGTGTCAATAGAAACATGTACATATTTGAGGGTACCAAAGTCAGGCACGTGAGTGACGTCCATCTGCCAGGCAACCAATGGCTTCAATCCTCGTGGGTTTACACCATAAGTAGGAGGATGAAGAAATGTGACACAATGGGGACATTGTAATACTATCTGACGAGCATCTGCTCTGGAGATGGAAAAACGTCTGCGCAGTGTCATAGCATTGACATGAAAGTTGTGATGAAACAATTTAGCTTCTTCTAAGGAGGAGGCCAAGCATACCAACTGGCTTCTAGTTGCCGAGTCAGCACAGGCATTACCCTGTGATAACGGGCCAGGAAGAGAGGTGTGAGCCCGAATGTGTATTGGATAGAAAGGGGCAGTACGGCTACGGATAAGCTGTTGAAGCTGATTAAAGTAAGCAGACACAGCATGGGTGTCACTAATAGCTCCTACAGCCTCCAAAATTTTGAGCGCCTGCACCACATAGATGGAGTCCGAAATGAGATTGAAAGGAAAAGAACACTGTTTAAAAACTTCAATGACAATTTGTAGTTCTACCCATTGTGGATTTCCAGGAGCAAATTGATGCTGGACAGGGGGAGAGTCATTAATCACATAAGCTCCCATTCCAGACTTAGAGCCATCAGTAAAAATGTTAACAGCCCCCGGAATTGGAGTGGGTGAAGTTACTTTAGGGAAAATGATAGGATGCTCTTTAACAAAATGGAGTAATGGATGAGAAGGGTAATGATTATCAATATCCCCTTGAAACGAGCAACATAGAATAGCCCAGTTGTCTAGAGTAGCACACAAAACATTAAGTTGAACTTTAGAATAGGGTATGATAAGAGAAGAAGGTGCTTGTCCAAAAAATTGAATGCTCTGTTGAATCCCTCTAAGTGCTAACGCTGCAACAGCATCAGGATAGTATTCTAAAGATTTTCCTGGGGATACATGTGGGTGGATCCATAGTAAAGGCCCATCTTGCCACAGTACTCCAGTAGGCTGCCGCATAGTGGCAAGCACACATAACTGGAAAGGTTTATCACTCTGGAGCCTGCATAGAGTAGCATGTTGTATAGCTTCTTCTACTTTTATAAGGGCCGCTCTGGCCTCTTTAGTGAGGGTACGAGGGGAAGTAAGATCTGGATCACCCTTAAGAATAGCATACAAAGGCTGGAGCATGATATTAGGAATATGTAAATAACCTCTTATCCAATTAATATCTACCAACAGTTTTTGAAAATCATTTAAAGTTTGGAGATCTTGAGTTCTTATAGTAACTTTTTGTGGTTTTAATATGTCATATTTAATCGTTGCTCCCAAATACTGAATAGAATCCCCTGTTTGAACCTTCTCAGGTGCAATATGTAATCCATACTGAGCTAACAACTTCACCAGGTCTTTATAGGCCTCATTAACTGACTGCTCTAATTTGGCTGCCAATAATACATCATCCATATAATGAATAATCTTGATGGAAGGATATTGTTGTCTGAGAGGTGCGAGTGCCTTCCCTACATACATCTGACAAATCGTAGGACTGTTAGACATTCCCTGTGGTAAAACGACCCACTCAAACCTTTGATCTGGTTCCTCGTGATTACACGAGGGAAGGGTGAAGGCAAAACGCTGTGAGTCTTTAGGATGCAAAGGAATAGAAAAGAAACAGTCTCTAATGTCAATAGCAATGATATGCCAGCCCTGAGGAACAGAGGAAAGCAGCGGCAGCCTGAAACACCCCCGCCATAGGGAGGCGGGTCGGGAGGCTGTCTGTTCTTGAGCCCTTGCTTATCTCTGTTCCCTGTACCTAAACTCCCTAACTGCCGGGACAGCGTCTCCAGCTCCTCCTCTTCATTATCTTTTACCTCTGACCCACTTTCGCATGGGGGCGTGCGCAGCACACTGAGATCTGGATACAGTCTCCTCCCGTTCTCCACGCCCCGCACACTCCCCTCTTCCTGAGACACTTCACTCTCTGTTGTTTCTGATTTTTCCTCATGCAATTGTTCTAAAACCCCCTGCCCTTTAACAAGCGCTTCTTGGCATCGGCCATCCATAAGACAACTACGGACCATCTTCCAGAGGGGTATCACCCCGCCCTCTAGCATGCCCTGCTCACGAGCAAAGTCAAGGTCTTTGCCTAATTTATCCCAGCTGGGTGTAGTGAGGCTGCCTGAAAATGCAAACCACGGTGCAGCGACATCTACTCTCTGTAAAAATTTTTCCAAGGTGCGATGCTTCACCTCCAGTCCCTTGGAACGTAAAAGGCCATCGAGGGACAGAAGGAGTGGACTTGAAGTCACAGCACCCATAACGCAACACAAGAAAACACAGAAATCGAAAGTGAAAGTACACAAAACAAAACGAACATACACAGAAAGAAAACAAAAATTCAGAGTGCAATTGCTATGAGATGTAACGCCCTCTCTTTTTACAGAGGAGCAGGTACCTTTTAATGCTCCCTCTTTATGTATAGAGGAGCCTCCGCTTTTTAACAGCGGGTCCCACCTTACCTGGGACTTACCGACGCGCCTCCCTGACTGCTGAAAGTTCTGGTTCCTGGGTGTTTCTTTGTTTCTTTTCTCCCGGGTCTCGGCACCACTTGTCACGACCCCCTTGCCCGCAAGGAAGACGCGACTCAGGAATCTTCTTTCAGCAGTTTATTCAGGCCCTTGATATTCTTCTAATGATTCTTCTACTACCCGGAATAATAATTGGATGCCCCTCCCAGCCTTAATAAAGCACCTCGAACCCCAATGCAAAGCTGCCACGTGTACCCTTCTCACAGGGTGCTAGAAAATGACACGCCAACTTTCTCTGATAAGGAGCTGGGAACACGCCAACTCTCTTTGATATGGAGTTGTCCTTCACAGACCACAACGGAGCCAGCGCCATCATGTAATGGCGACCACAGTCCGCAGGAACGGCTCACCACACTTACACTGTATGATAGTTATGTTTTTGCTCCATTAACTCCTTAAAGACAATTTACATGTTTTTGATTTTTCCCCCAGAAGTTCCTAGTAAATAGTGTATGTTTAATAGATGTTTGAAAATAAACATTCAAAACAATGTATTGAACAATGTAAAAATAACTTTGATTTCTCTATTGAGCCTCTAAAGACAAAATGTATTGGGGGTAATCTATAGAAAACTATTGAATATTATAGGTGGTAGTGTTGGAGGATAGAACCCTAAATGAAGAAGATGTTATCAAGTACTTAGCTTTCTAAAGTAAGTATAAAATGTGCCTATATAAGGGTCAAAAACTATAATAATAAAGATGATTATTTAAAGAGTCATTGTATTATTAAAACATTGATCTATTGAGAAGTGATAAATGGTGACTTTTCCCTTCCCTGACATGATTGTTGTGGGGAGGGAATGTCCTTCCTACTCTCTTTTCTCCAGTGTCCTTGAAAGGCATGGCTGAAGACTTTCTGGTCTTCGTGCTCCACTCAGACTAAGAACGTTTGGAAAGGAAACAGAACACATAACATTGCACAGAAAGCTGTACACCAGGAAGGTGAACTCCTTCTTGGAGAGTGACCTTGTGTGAGGAGGTCAACACTGAAAATATGTGTCAGGGTGAAAAGATCTTCAAGTTAATTATGGACAGAGTACACAGTGAGTCTCACGATATCAGCACAGGCCAACTACTAGGAGAGATCACTATTAGCCCAAGAGGGATACAGGTTATTTTCACATCACTGACCAGTAATTGACTATGCAAGATAACTCCAGCCACCTCCTATTTCCAAAACATTAAATGTGTAAGAGCTTATAATCATGCTTCCACTCCAAGGATAATGGAGGTGAATGAAGATGAAAAAAAGCATGCTAAACTCACCTTTTCTTCTCAAGTCACCAAAGTAACCCTGAACATTAATGTTGGAGACTATTAGACTTTAGAAAATTGCTATGAGTGGACATTGATTCAACTGTAAGGGGTCACACTTTGTATAACTTTTGATTAAAAGTGATTGGACAGTGGTTGGCGGTGTAGCTCAGTGGTAGAGTGCCTGCCTTGCATGTGTGGGGCACTGGGTTTGTTCCTCAGCACCACATAAAAATAAATAAATGAAGATATTGTGCCCATCTATAACTAATTTTTTGAATTAGTGATTGGAGAACAATTGATTCAACATGAAAAAAAATCACTAAAAAATAGAAAAGAAAGATTGAACAAAACAAAGTTAAAGGAATAATTAAAAAAAATTCTTATAATTGTACCATCACTGAGTTCTGAATATTTAATAGACTGGTTATATATACATAATTATGTCACCATAATCTTTACGATTTTTAGTTGCTATTGAACTTGTTTGTGACTTTAAAGTTTATTAGACTTTAATTTAGGCATGAAGTAACAATTCTATGAATCCATATGATTATGCGCAAATGCTTATGTTCTGTGCTTTTCACCATGCTATACTTTAATTTGCATGCATCTGTTATTAACAATTTTGGCTTCATTTATCATTTCTGTAGTCAGGCTTGTGACATTGATGCTAATTAATGTTCAATTAACAAGTAGTTACTGTCTATCTATTTTGTTTCCATTAAGGTTATAAGGAGGATAATTTACACAGTGAGTTTTTTTTTTTTATTCATCAAGACAGTTTTACAAACCTATTTGTAAATCAGATAAAAGTGGATGGCTATGCTCTGAGATAAAGTGATAGATCAGCTCTTTTTTTTGGTATGATTATCTATTTTCTATGCATCAAATAAAACATCTCCTCCACTGTTTGCACTAATAATTGGAATACCTGCTGAAAACCCTGACCTATTAAGCGCTACTCTGAGTGTTATGGAATGAAAAATTTTTTTGGACTCTCATCATTGCTTTATAGTGGAGCATCTTCTACATCTGCATTCTACTTTGTTTCCTTCTTTCATTTCTGTGTAGGTCCTTTGAAATTGTTATGTAGAAGTTGAACTCTTTTAATTAGCTTCACTTCTTCTTGAATCCCATTAAGAAGGCTGAGGCCCAAATTAATATCCTGGCTTTATTGGTCTACCTTTGGGAAAGACATTCATTTTAAGACATTTAAGTGGTTTATGATGTTTTGTGATGTTTTCTGCTGTTATCACCCTTTCAAGTGAGCTAATTTTTCATTAAGCTTTAATAAATCTTCTACATATAAGACATATCATTGTTCCCAAACAAGCTATTTGGGGTGTCCAGTGAAGTAAAAGTTATGATCATAAGAATTTTTGTACATATTACAACAATTATTGATTTTAAAAGATTCAATTTTATCATAGAAAATTGAATATTCATATGATAACTGAACACTACAGAGAATATAAACAAACAAAATTAAGAAGGTAAATATTGGAAATAAAAATTACCAGGGGAGACATTTTAACCAAGATACAATCTGAGCTGGGTATTAAAGACAAATATTTTATTTCAAGAGTAATTAACTATACCAAGAAGAAGCAAGTATATGGTAATGGGAATGTTGTTTACAGTAGCATAAAGATATGAGGAAGCATTTAGTTTAATTTGTATATTTTGTTAGTTTATAAACTTCAAATGATTTTAACAATTATTTTGAAATGTTATTATTCAATCATTTTGTTGTTTAAAAATGGGAGAAAATTTGATCTATCAAGTCTAAAAATGCACACTTACTTTGTGGAACAGGAGACAATTCAAATAGATGATATTGTGAGTCAGACCTGACTAAGCTTAAATTGTCTCATAATTTGCTAGCTGAGTAGGATGTGTTTCATTTTCTTAAAACATGTCTTACTTATTTAACTATTTTTCAAAAAAATGAATTGATGATAGGCTATAAAATAATTGTATATTTTATATATAATTGAAATACAGTTTATAAAAATAATTAAAATATTTTTAAATGAATGATATAATACACCAGACATAGATGTTAATTTATTTATTCTTGATAATTTTTCATAAATATATTTTTAAAAATTATTATTTTATTTTAACTCAAAGGATGAAATAAAGCAAGCTCAAGTACAAATTTAGTATGATTTTGTGAGACATTATTAAATGTAACTAGAAAAATCTATGAAGAATACATATCCAAATCTGACTCAGAAATATGACATTGAAATCCTGATGATGTCAGTTAAAACTGGCCGGGATCAAATTATGCTGTCGATCAACATAGTGCTGGGACCTCAGCACTTGCTAGTGTTGAAAAGCTCTCACAGAAACTCTGTATGTATGTGCAAACTATTTCACTAAAAAGATGATGATGTTACAGAACAGATTGCCAACACACAACCATGGAGACAGTTTGCACAGTACACTTTCTGGGGCAGAAGCAATGGTGAAGAGTAATAGAATTAACAGATGCAGAGATAAATCAGGAGGCTGGGAGCAGTTTAAAATTAATTTTCTGCCTTTGGTAACTTTTTTCTTAAAGCGTATTTTAACAAATCAAGTAAATTTTCAGATACCATGAATGTGCAAGCTATTTCCCAATGTGCTTTTAGTATATCACCAGGGAAATGTATAAATTATTTTTGACTATTTTGGCACCAAAGAAGACAAGCCTATACTAGACTAATATACTATTTCAAGGCACAGAGCTCCCCTTTGGGGTGTTTCAGTAGCTGCTGTATTTCATCTATAATGGTCAGGCATTAAACACATGACAGTTAAGATCTATTGCCAAGAACATCAGTGATAAGCCATTCTAAGTGAGCTTGTTCTTTATGTTCAGATTATTTGGCTCTGTAAGGACCTTACATCCAAAACTATTAATGCGATACAGTAATAGAGTGTCAACTTCCACCAAAGGCAGGACACAATTTATATAGCATCACAATTCTAGAAGTAGAAAAATAAACCTTCTCCCCCACATACCGTGAAACAAGTGCAATGGATGTACAAATAGAGGTACTCTACTGGATAGTTTTCCAGTCCTTTGCCACACTGGATTTAATGTATGATTACATAAATAGAAGTCATTAGGGATGCAGTCCAATGTTGGAAACTTTTGCCATGGTAGAGCCTCTAAATATGAACTATGTAGGACATTATAAAATGCTTTTACTCTTATTGGTTAAATTCAATGTTTGCATAATAAGGTGGAAATCAATAAATAATATAGTTAAGTGAAAGCATTATCTCTGAATGACTGCAAGTGGAGACATGGGCTTGTCTGCACATGGCTGGACTGTGTTGCTGCAGCTGCTTTTTGTATAATGCAAACCCTCACCTCCCTCCCAGGTCCTCAGACCAGACCGCTACTCATCCTTTCCTCTTGCTCTCAGGCACTCACTGAAAATTCCTTGGGAGGTTTTTGACTTATTAAAACTAAACAAATGCAAGAACAATACATCATTTGATAATATAGTAATGATATTTAGCTAGAAGTATCAAAATTTTTTAATACTCAAACCTTAAAATTTAACCTCTAGGCAATTAAATATTGCTGGCTTCAGTTGCCAGAGTAAGGCTAGTTTTATTCTAGCAGGTTCTTTGAACTGAAGGGTCAGAACAAATAGGATAAAAAAGAAAATGGATAAGTAAAAATGTAGTTAAAATGCCATTAACAGTTCTAATATAAAATCACAATTTCAAAGATTACTGAAAAAATTTGGACCAGAATGCAATGACAATATGAGAACTTTCCTCAGATCACCATAGAAGGCTACTGGTTATTATCTCTAAAAGTAGGTGCCACAGTTCTAAAAAGGACACCAAAGATGATTAGACTACAGTGGCTAGATTTAACATTCTGGGTTGGCAAAGAGAAAAGAATGAATGCCAACTGCACAGCACAGAGAGGGGAAGCAAAAAACAGAGATGCTGTCACCTCCTTTCATGCGGCACAATTTAGTGCTCAATCTCAGAGAGACTTTTCTAAATGACTGTGTCAGAGGAGAAACTGGAGGTGGCCCTTGCCAGGTCACAGTGCTGGGAGACAAAGATACTTTACCCTGAACCACAGTAAACAAAGGAGATAGACTTATAGAGTAGAAATCTTTGCTTCTTAAGGTTTTAAAGTCAATAATTCTGAACCTAAGTTTCTTGTGACCAGACTGCAAGTATCACATTATTATGCCAGCAACAGCAGCCCAAATTCAGAAAGGAAAGTGAGCCAGAAGGCCACAGCAAGGAAATTCAAGAGAAAAAAAAAATGAAAATATTATTGGTAGAATAGCTCTGTAATAGCAGCCAAAAAACAATATGAGTAAAATCATAAATGGGGATGTATATAGCAGAGAGATTAAAGAAAATCCTATACATAAAATAAAAAATCGGTGGCAATGATTTAAAAATGGTAAAATGAAAATAAGTGAAAAAACTCTGCAATGCATAACCTTAATATTCACAAAGGAGCAAACAGAATACAGCAGAGAGAGTAGTCTGAACTATCTTGACATACAGAAAACTTGGATACAATGTCCAGGGAAAATGGATGCAGAATGAACATTAAGACACAATGGCTATTTGCTGAATTTCAATAGATGATAACAAATCTTCTTAGGAATAGAGGGTCAGAAAAGCCAGATCAACAAATCTTTAAAAGAGGCAAATGCAGGCTACCAAGTAGGCCTCCAACTGATCTAAGTACTCTTGAGCAGATGATCATGAAACTATCTCCATCAAATTCAGAGAAAGTGTGAAACAATTATACACTGTTAAGATTTACTTTATGCACTGCAGACAATGAATAGTTTTTCAAAAATGCAAAATTCAGACTTGGGCATGTCTATCTTATTATTGAAATCAAACAAATTTGAAAGAACAATCCTGTTGAATATGAACTAAAGTTTTAGAAGCAATAGTTAAAAAGATTGAGGGGCTCATGGTATGTACCTGTAGTTCCATTTCTTTGGAAGCCCAAGCAGGAGAATGTCTTGAGCCCAGGAGTTGGAAACTAGCCTGGGCAACATCACAAGACAACATCTCAATAAAATAATAATAATAAAATAAGAAGAATAATTATGGTTTTCAAATCAATTTAATGTTGTCCAGAGAAAACACAAATAACTAGTGATAATAATAATAATAATATTTTTAAAATTAAAGAAAATTGAAAATAGAACCCAAGAAATTATTGATATAGAACAGAATACAAATAACAAATAAATCAGTAGTGTGTAACATAACCAGATCTTTGCCTGGTATGTCATAGGAATTCAATAAATATACTTTGGATTAAAGAAAAAATAATAAATGAAGTAACAAACGTTTAGAAATATCAAATAAGTGGCATACAAAAGAAACCTATGTATTCTCATTTTCATATTATTGCAAAAGTCATTAATTTTGAAACATAAATATAAATACAATAATTAAACATTCCCCAGTGCATACATATTTCAAAATAATAAACTGACAATGATAAATATATACAATCATTTCTCCATTTAAAATAAATTAAATTAATAAGAAAATAAATATACAAAACCCACAGATCTATAATAACTGCAATTAAAAAATGAAAAATAGATTTTCTTTGAATTAATAAAAGAATAATCAGAGTCTCCAAACTTTTAGAGTATTTTATAATTACATATATTAATTACACTTTTATAATTACTTTTTAAAATGATCCTTTTTGTGCATAAGAAATTCACTGAAGTTCAACATGTGTTGCTTATTTTTCTTCTGTTAGAGTATATAAAATTAGAATCAATATATGTATTCAGTGCTATATGAACTATGATCTCATTTTTGGTAATGATTCTGTCCACTTTTTTATCTGTTTATATTCACAAGAATTTGTGTAATGATGTATCCTATTATAGACAGAGGCTATTTCTGGGCTGATGAGGGCAGAATATTGACCTCTCACTGTTTTTTTTCTTTTTTTAGCAGAAAGAAGCATAATATTAAACCATTTCTGAACTAAGTGTAAATCAATAAATTCCTCAGATGTTTATTCTATGTGAATTGGAAAATTAAAATTGTAATTTATGTAATAAAATCACATTATTTCTTAGATTATATATAGGTATCTCAGTTTTGTATCTTATTTATCATAAGACAATTTGTTGAGAAAAAATATAAATAATTGAAATTTTCTCAATTAAATGCTCTGGACAATTTGAATGCATGGCTACATTGTTCTCCTTTTATCTGTATATTAGTCAAATAGTTTGACTAAATTTAACATAGAAAATTCATTGTTTTCTTAAACTGACATAATACCAAAAGTCATCCATCCATTTTTAATTAATCATTTTAGAATCACTGGGACAATAGCAGATATGTAACTGTGGGCAGTGGGCATAACTCATTTTGGGATAAAGATACAATGTTTGGTAGCCTATTTCCAGTGCTTGGTATAATGACATAGCTTGAAGTCAGCAATTTTTTCCTGTGGAATCTGTGGGGTTACATAATGTCTTTCCAAAATCCATGTCCTTCCTAGAACTTCACATTGTGATCTGATTTGGAAATAGGTTTGATGCCCATGTAACTACTTAAGATGAGGTCATATTGGAGCAGATTTCCAACATCCAGGACTGGAGAAGAAACTTCTTTTGGTTTAAGCTACCTTCATTATGGTTCTTGATTATAGCTGCACATTATATCATGATTACATATAATATGATTACACATAAAATTAAATTATGCTTGCTTATTTTCAGATACCTATAAGAATAAATAATAGTGAACCCCCAAATATAGGAGCTCCACACAAAAATTTACATTTATTAATTCATTTAATACTCAGAACAACATAATCAGAGAAATAGTATTAGGATTCCCATTTTGCAGATGTTGAAATTGACACTAAGTGAGATTTATGTAGGATATATAGTCCATGTCTGTTAGTATGTGGTGAACCTTGTATTTGAATGACTCTAGAGCCCTCATTTTTACCATTTTTACCCCTGACATTATGCTATTATAAATGGTTAAGTAAATTTCATATATTGAACTATTAAAATTTTAATCAAAAGTTTTGATAAAATTAAAGCTTAAATCCCCATAAGTTAATCTACATCCCAACATAGACTATAAATATGTTTAAGTATGTTTTTATAAATTCTCATTACTGTTCTAGTTTAATCATTGTAATCTAAGAGTTAGATTCTGATTTTATAATATTAAATAATTATCTCTCTTTTTGAAGCATTTGTTCAAATTATATCCTTCTGTTGAGATTTTAGCATTAGCTAGTGCAATTAACCATTCAGTATTTCTTTTCAACCATATAATTTAAGTTTAACTATTAACTACAAATTCAAGACATGTAGACCATTTATTTATACTGAAGCAAATATTTTATGTAACAAAATAATGTGCAAATTATGTATAAAACACTAAAATAGGATATGTTTGCAAAAGGTACTTAACAGAAAACTGCTCCCCCCCAAAAAAAAAAGAAATAACTTGTAATATTTTGACAAATTAAAAGAGCATTTGGAAAAACATCAATGTAACATTGTTGAGATACCGATCTCTATTTGAACTAGAATTTATTTGGGGGGTGATACAATGACTGTGACTGAAAGGCATGAACAACTAACAATAAGCTATCTCCTAAAATCAGTTTTCTCACAAATCTCCTGTGATCAAACTGATGCTGTTTACAAGGAAGATGATTTATAATTTGCATACAGTAAATTGCTTATGGAAATAATTCAAGATATATGATAATTATTTTGAAAGACTCCTTTTTCAACAAAGATTATATATTAGCCTTCAAACACATAGGCTAAATTTAACTTTTTTTTTTTTTTAACAATTTTAACATTGTTTTTCCCAAATTTATTTATAGTACTTGGCAAATTCTGTTTCCTTAGACATTTTTGCTGAAATTGTGGAATCTTTGTTTTTTGATGAAACTTTTATCCCTTTGTGTAGTGCACTGAGGGGTTTCCAATGGAATGTTTTATTCCTTTTTCAAAGTCCAGAACTCATAATCTCCGAAGCTGGTGATTTTTTCCCTCTTGCAGCAGTTGGTAGGGATGGCAGGTTGTGAAGGAGACCCTTCCCCGGGCTCCTTCACTTCATACCCAGCTTCACTTGTCCCCCACCCCTAACCTTCTCCTTCAAACTGCTTTCCTTTCAGAGAATCTAACTTCCAAATGGGATTTCAGACTGACAGGAGAAAAAAGAAAAAAATATTGCTCAAAGTTGTTTTTCACTTCAAAGCTTCTTCAGTGACAACCTCTCTTTTCTCCGAAAGCAGAAAATAGCAAAGGTGAAAGGTTGTGGCTATACATTTGAAAGCGTCTATTTCTGTTAGGAGTGAATTTAATCTGATCCAACTCTGCTTCAGAACTATATATATTGGCCAGTGTTTGGGTGTTGTGCATCCTCCTTCATTACCATTTTAATATGTATTTGCTTTAGTTAGAAAAACAAATCCTATGTAAACAATTGTGTATAAAGATACAGCTTGGAATTTAGATCTAAGTTAATACAAATATTATGTTCTCAGAGTCACTGATATTTGCTAGGGAGATTGTATTTTCCATGAAGTAATGATAGAATTTTTTGGATTTCATCTGTTGAAGCAGGGCAACTTCTAATGGAAACCCTTGTGGTCTTTCCATTCTCTTTGCATGGTGAAGTTACAGGACTAGTTTTGTTACTTAGCTTTCTGAATGTTTTGTGGTGGATTCATTACATGTTTGGGTTATTTTGAAAGCAGGCAGGAACTATCTTCATCCAAAATGGTGATAGCCACATACTTCCCTTTAGTTAACTCTGTCTGTGGTGAACATCAAGTTAGGAAACTGCTTTTTGGAGGATTGTACAGCTATACATTTTCTTTCTTGAATCAACTGCTGTGGTAGATGCAGAGTACCACAGCATTGTATAATGACATTCCAAACTATACATTTTGATTGTTTCCAGATAAAATATTTGCCATGAGAAAGCAAGCAATTAATTAAAATGATGGAAAGACATGATATTACCAATTTATGAATAAGGAAATTGGGTATTTTAGATGGACTATACTAATCAGATTAATTAATAGCCTCATATTTCTAGTACAGTAACAAACAAATCACCTAAACAAAAATAGAATGTGGGCTGGGGGTATAGCTCAATTGGTAGAGTGCTTTCCTTGCATGCACAAGTCCCTGGGTTCACCTCCTAGCACCACCAGGGGGGAAAAAAAACAACAGAATGTTTGGATCTTTATAAAGGCAATACTTTGAATTTGGAAGATGTGTAGATGCTTCACGACTATTACTGAATTAAAATTTTAAGCTCCAAAACATGATTTCATGGTACACATTTTTATGCAAAATTAAGTGAATCTTGTTCCTTTTCTTTCGAAGAGGTAGTCTCATGAACTGTTTTCAAAGGCATGATGTTTATGTTTTTTTAGAGATTGAGAATTAGAATGGACAGTTTCTTTTCACATCTTTCTACTTTGTTTCCATGGATCCCTTGAGAGCTTAAGGATGGGCTATCAGGGATGAAATACGCCTCCTAAAGATTCCAATTCCATAAGCAGATAACCAATTGTTACCAGATTTTTAAAAGAACTTTATAAAGCAAAAGATCACAATAGTGGTACTACAAACAACTAGGCATATAAGGAAATAGTTAAGAATTTGGAATCCATTAAGCCAGAGAACATAAAGGTGAATGATTAAAGGTGAGGATGGTTCACGATGAGACCATTTAGAGCACAAGTAACATCTGGACATTGTTAGCAGGTCATGGCCTCTAGGATGTATGATTTTCATGAGTAATAATACTTAAATGAGATGACAAGCCAACTAAAATAGGAACCAAGGTATGGGTTGTATTTTGCTAAACTATGGAAAAGAAAAACAAATAAGGACTATGATTTACCATCTGCTATGGTTGAGATGTGATTAGAGTGTTCCTCAAGTGTCTGTTGTGGTTGAGAGCTTGGTCCCCAAGGTGATGACACTGGACAGTATGATAGGACTTTTAGGATGTGAGGCCTTGTTGGAAATCTTTAGGTCATTAGGAGTGTGATCTCAGAAAGTAAGTCTCCTGCAGAGCATGGTCACTCAGACCTGTAATCCTAGGGACTCTCCAGGCTGAGGCAGGAAGATTGCAAATTCAAGGCCAGGTTCAGTAACTTAGCAAGAATCTGGCTCAAAATAAAAAAAAAAAATTAAAAAGAACTGGTGTAGCTAAGCAGCAGTTCTTCCAAAAGGATTGTTATAAAGCATGAGCTTGGCTCACCCCTATTCTTTCTGCTCCTGGGCTTTTCTGTAATTATTTCTTTTCTCCCACATGAGCTCCCACCAATGCTGTCTACACCCTGAGGTGATGCAGCCCAGAGGTGGACCTCACCTGCTAGCCTATACATGCCATTTAGACCATGAGCCTCCAAAACTATGAGCTAAATAAAATGACTTTACAAGGAGGCTGAGTTAGGTATCTAATTATACTGATGCAGTGCTAATACACCATCTATTATCTTCCAATTGATTTCTAAGAAGTAGAAAAGTTTTTTCAAAATAAAAGATACATTGAACTTATATAGAAAACTCATGACATTCTCCACATTCTTATCACTCTGCCAGTCAGACAGCTGTGAGTGGCAGTATCCTCAGGAAGGCATTTGGTCTGCGGATCAGTGTTTGGAAGCCACTGCTGTGTGCAATGCAGAAGGAGTGTTGCAGGCTTCAGGGAGGCTGAAGCATTCACTCTGGGCCTGCAGTTGGTAAGTGGTGGCATGGACATGGCTCCTGACAAGCATAGGGCATTCTGGGAAAATGTGCCATACTGACGATGAGTCAAAAGAGAAATTAAATGACTACATGATTTCCCCTCTGTTGTGTTGGATTCATTTATATAAAGAAAAACACATCTGCCAAGCTGTCTTAATGGATAAAATTTACACTTACTACTTTAAACAGCATATGACTAAAAATGATTACTATTGAGTGATCAATTATTACTAATTTGCTCAAAATTATAGATACTATTCACACATTACTGGCAAACTAGAAATGGGATGGCAATTTCTGAGCCTGTTACAAAACGTCTGAAATCCTTCAGCCAAATTCTTTAATAGTGAGGAAATAGTCAAAGTTTCCCTCTGTGTTCAGGAGTAAAACAATGATTTCCAGCAACTCCAGTGTTGTTAATGGCCCAACAAAAATTATTCAGGGAAAAAAAAAAATCTAAGAATTTCCACTGAAAGAATAAATACAATTTAATAGATTTGCAAGTGGTAAAATTGTGTTTGTATTAGTCCACAGGGATTTCTAAATAGTTAAATACAAAGTTAATAAAGTTACTGGATTCAAAGAAAGTATACACAAGCATATTTACATCGATGTGATTATAACATATGAATAGAAAATTAAACACATAAAAATAAGATTGATAATAACACCAGCAACAACCATGGGGCATCTCAGGATGGCTAAGGAGGGATGTTCCAGACCTTTCTCTGAAAGTTCCACAGTCTTGTGAATAATTAAATACTTTAACACACAGAGTGATAACTTATGAAATTGAGTTATAATTATGATATTGACATTATATTAAAGTTGTCTGCATATTCCATGACTCTACTAAAAATCAAGTTGGATTTAAATTTTTCTTTTCTTTCTTTCTTTTTCTTTTCTTTTCTTTTTTTTTTTTTTGTGTGGGATTGGTATGGTTCCTAAAGTTTACATGGAAAGGTGAAGGGCCTAGAGTAGCTATGGCAATTTGGAAGGAAAGAGTAAAAGTTGAATAATTTATACTACCAGGTAGTAATGAGTACATATTTACTGCAACTAACACAGTGTGCCTTCAGTACCATTTTAGACAAATAAATCAATATAACAAAGTCTGCAGAAGCAACTGAGTATGTCTCTTAGTAGATGCTGCCAAAAAATCAGTGGGGAGAGAGGGGGAGATGACCAGTGTGTGAACACGAGCCAAGTTAGGAGGGTATTCATAAGAACAGATGGAATTTTAAAAACAAAAATTTAGTTGTAGATAGATAGAACGTCTTTATTTTGTTTATCTTTATATGGTGCTGAGGATCAAACCCAGTTCCTTTTGTATGCTAGGCAAGTGCTCTGCCACTGAGCTACAGCCCCAGCCCCAAGAAGAAACAGGCCTAAAACTTTACAGAAGGCCATACAAAATTTATTTTCAATAAACCACAGCATAACTTAAGAGTGCTTTGACAATGAAATGTCTAGAAAAAGAAGGTTTAAAACTATCTTCATGATTTTCTATGTCAACAAATTAAACATAAAAAAATACTAACCATAAATATAGGATTCATGAACAAAAATTTGTTAAAATTAACAATTTATGTTTACTGAAAGATAACATTAGTATATTGAAAATCTCATCTGCAGACTCTGAAGATATATTTGTGTATCAATCTGCCCAAGGTTTCATGTGCAGAACGTATAGAGTGTAATGATGAGAAATCAATAAACATTGGTGACCCAATTATATATAGTAAAAGGCTATAGATAGTACAGTTCTTTGGATAACATTGACATGTATTTCTGTAAAAATGAGTGAAACTCTTCTTATATGCACAGTTTGCTATTTTGGGGAAGAAAAAAAATCTTTAATTTTTTTGTTTTGTTTGAATCCTCCTATCCTTCTATCCTCCTGTCAAGGAAAGTATGTGTCTGTCTAGATAAGTCCTTTAATTTGGTCCACAGACCAAATGCATTCTGAGACTTCAAATTTTAAAATATTGATATAGATTGAATAAATACACAACTTAAACATTTGACATCTTCTAGAAATTTTTAACATTTGAATTGTTTTTCTTTTTAGGATATATTCTACTTTCATTGAAATCACGTTTTCCCCATCACTCATCTAAAATATTTTCTGTAAATAAATCTTATAATTCTGATGGCTAGGATAAGAAAATAGTATAAAGTAACTCAAAAGGAATTTTGATAGACTAATTAATTGAATTATTAGTTATATATACCCCTTATCATCGAGTCAAAAAGGCATTGTTTATTTGTCTTTAAATAAATATTAGAAATTCCTTTGAGGTATTTTTACCATGAAAATGAAAAAAAATCCACACATATGAACCTGTAGAATGAACAATTTTTGCTTCTGTTTAAGCAGAATCATATCTAAAATACAAATTTCAATTATTTTGGTAATGTTTGTTTTACATCTATGATCTATCAAAGAAAGAAAGAAAAATTACTTCATTCTGTGTACATTATCACTTCATACATAAATTTTTGTATATTTTTTTCTCACTGTATCAATGGGACATGAACAGTGACACATTTCTGTAATTTTCAGGTGCTGTTCTGCATTTATTTTACATTACCCTATTTTTTTCTTTTTTTTTCTTAACTTCACATACTTCTTTTTTTAAATATATATTTTCAATTGTTGGTGGACCTTTATTTTATTCATCTATTTATATGCAGTGCTGAGAATCAAACCCAGTGCCTCACACATGGGAGGTAAACACTCTACCACTGAGCCACAACCCCAGCCCTATATCTTTAGAATATTTCTTTTACTCAAACTCACCAGAGAGCCCAAAATTGTCAGTTTTATTTAGCATTTGTAGTTTGGTTGGTTGATTGACTTTGCCCCTTAATTATATTCATGAAATGAAATTCTTTTCTAAAATTTAATAAATATTTAGATTTACTTTTATTCATATTACTTTTATGGAGATAGCATTTTGTCCTTAATGCTATATTTTTACATTTAAAAAAAAGATAACTCCAATAACCTCCCATTTAAAAATTTAGATTTAACAGAGATATTTCCAAGACACATAAAAGCTACCCATCTTTATTTCATTAATAAATATAATATTCAAAACTTCTCTCTCTCTCTCTCTCTCTCTCTCTCTCTCTCTCTCTCTCTCTCTCTCTTTTTTTTTTTTTTGTACCAGGGATTGAACTCAGGTTCACATAACCACTTAGCCACATCCGCAGTGTCCCTCCTGTTTTTTCTAATTTTTTAAAATTTTGAGACAGGTTTTCCCTAAGTTACTTAGGGCCTTGTTAAGTTTCTGAGGCTGGCTTTGAACTTGTAATCCACCTGACTCAGTCCTGAATCTCTGGCAGTACACAAGCATGTACCACCATGCCCAGCTCAAAAAATTTAAAACAATTTTGTTATTAGGAGCAAAACCAATCACTAAGGCATACAGGTGTAGCTGTGGTAATGGTGAACTCAAGTGCTCATTATCTCACTGTTTTATCTTTCTGGTTCTGTGGTGTGTGGACCAAATCTTTTGGTGAGGTTTAAGCAAACTTTATTTTCAATGGATGTCAAATATCTTTGAATACACACACACAAATAAATAAATAAATGCTTCGGGGCATTTTTCCCACTTCAGATCAGATTTCCTTTTCCAATTTTTGGTTTTATCATTTTCTTCAGACTTGGTATATTTGTGGCTTTCACTATAATCCATGATGTCAAACTCACTATTATTGGAAATGCATTATAGTCAAGAAAAGTTTAAGGGCTTGTTTCAGTTCAGAGAAATAACCTCACTTAGGTTGCTTTATCACAATTGCATGTCACCTACTCAAACCTTCTGAGTTTGTGAAACTCAACTGAGAATTCTAGAAGAAAATGCAAGCTTTATAGCAAGATTTAATCTTCCTGCAAGCAGTCAGTCCAGAAATACCGTAACAACAGCTGTTCTCATAGAATATTAGCATTTCTGCTTTTGGACTCAGCTGCTTCTCAGAAGTGCAAAGAAATGCAAACATGGGAAAATGTTCATTTTTAACATTAGCTTGAATTTGAAAATCAGGGGACATTCATCAGCCCCCGAAAGCAATGGGTGCACAATTTTGCTAAATATTTTTTCTTCTTGAACTGGTGCATGATATATGCATATCTCATAGAATATCTTTATTAGCTATAAAAAAGATGCATATTCATGATTTAGCAGCACCATTTTCAACTATTGTCCAGAAATGGGTGTGGAGTTCGCATGTGAGACAAAAAACCAGTCAGATTCTCATCCATTTGCTGTTCTTGAATTTCAGCCCTTTACCCCTCATATTCATAACTAAGAAAATGGAAAATTTGAAACTGTAACAAGTGTGAGAATATTTTAAGTGCATAAACTAATTTTTCCAATCCTGAATAATGAGAATAATGTTTTCATGGATCATTTCCAAAAGTGAGTGTGTGTGTGTGCGGGGGGGGTTGTCATAAGGGCAACTGTCTTTTAATTCATTTTAAAATTTCTTTTCCTGAATACTTGTAGTCTATGTATTTATTAAGCCACACAAATAACATAATCCTCTTTTATTACATCAAATAAGCTTTGTTTTCAACCATAATAACATCAAGGCAGTAAGAATCATACTTTCTCAGTTATTTGAGCACACTTTGCTAAATATGAAGTTCTTGATAATTCTTTATAAATAACAAAATTCCTAACACAATGTTTACTCCTCCTAGGGATATTAGCATGCTATTAGAATAAAAATGATGGATTATGCTTCTAAAATTGTGATTAGTCAAATAGTTATTTGTCTTTCTTAGATAACTTCTACTTATTATTTCACTTTCCAAGTTCATCCACAGTGTACTTGAGGATCTTGAAGCTTTTTGGATGGGTTCTTCTTTTTAAAAAATTTACTTAAAATCATATTAGAAGAGAATATTTCATTATGGAACTTCACAATGAAAGCAATATTTAAGAAAAGAATTCAGATGTGGAATTAATGATGTATAATTAAATAAACAGCCACTTTGGATGCATGTAGAACAGAAACCCAAGATTTTCCTATTGGAAATTCAAAACCATGCCTTCTCTTTCTTCAACCCAAATCCTAATGTGCTCTTGTCCTTCAGACTTGCTTTTGCTTTCTTTTATCAAAATGATGGATTCATCATGGAATATTTATTATGTATAGGAGATTTCAAGAATTCATGCTGAGGAAGAAGCTTTGCCTGCAAAATGCTTATTTAATTTTGTTTCTAATATATTTTGAACATATCTATGCAAAACTCTAGGATAAGATGTTGGAATTTCCTCCTTTTGGTTTATAATACATTTTCTCATTTGCTTTCCAAAATCTGTTTATGTTGTCTTTACCTTTATTTTTATCAGAACCATAGCAAAGGAAGGGCTGATGTCTGAAGTTTAGGAATTACCTTGAATTTTGTAGAAAAAAAATCTTTGTTGTGCAATATTTCGTAAAAAGTTCCCATGCTTGAAAATAGAAAGAAAGAAAGAAAGAAAGAAAGAAAGAAAGAAAGAAAGAAAGAAAGAAAGAAAGAAAGAAACTAACTCTTTGTTTGTCGCGACCCCTCACCAGCAAGGAAGACACGACTCAGGAATCTTCTCTCAGCAGTTTATTCAGGCCTTTACTCAGACATGTCTTCAAGCATTCTCTCTCCGCTCGCACCTCTCACACTTAATAAAGCACACCAAGCCCCAATGCAAAGCCGCCACGTGGACCTTTCTCATAGGGTGTTAAACAATGACGCGCCAACTCTCCCTAATAAGGAGTTGTTTGTCACAGACCACGGCGAAAACCGGCACCATCTTGTAATGGCGGCCACAGTCCGCTGAAATGGCTCACCACATTTGTTTCCTAGTTGGCCCTCTAAAATATAAACTTGAAAATATACTTTAGGATTTGATCATGTCATGGCAATGTGTACCATGGTATACGTTGTATCAAGAATTATACTTTTTATTAAACAAGCCAGGTAGTTTAAATGACTATGACATTTCATTTAAAGAGAGTTCAAAAAATCAGACTTGTTATGCTTTAGATATGAGGTGTTCCCTAAAAGCTCATGTGGAAGACCGATGCAAGAAAGTTTAAAGGTGAAACAGTTGGGTTTTTATAATCTTAACCTAATCAGCTCATTAATCCACAATAGAAATTCACTGGGCAGTAACTGGAGGCAGGTGGGTCTGAGTCTTGCCTTTGGGGTCTGTTTGGCCATGTCCTGAGCAGTTTTTGTTCTGCCTCAACCTTCAACTATTACGTTCTGCCTCACCTTGGGCCCCTGGAAGTGGAATCCGCCATCTGTGGCCTGAGACCAGGAGTCCCAAATAAACTTTCCCTCCTCTTAACTTGTTGTTGGATTTTTCAGCCATAGGGGCAAAAAAGGAAAAAAAAATAAAATAAAAACTGACCAAAACACAAACGATTTAGATAAACCATTTTATATGTTTTTCGTGTGTAATTAAATAAGTAAGCTAGTTAAATTTGAAAAATATGGTTATCTATTATCTTAAAGAGAGAATGAAGGGAGGGTCTGGTAAGAGAGAGAAGGGAGAATGCAATGGAGAATAAGCCTCCATAAGCTTAAGAGATTATACGCAGTATAAAGGATCAGGGAAGATTACACAGAGGAGATGGTATCGCAAATAGATTTTTAGCAATAGATAAGATTTGTAGAAAGAGTGGCAAGTGGGAAGAATATCCTAAGGGAATAATGTGGAAGTGTAGAGTGAATATCAGGAATATCAAGAGCCAAAGGAGAAATCTAGCTTGACTTAACAGTTGAGTTTCAAAGGAAAGCTGTAGGATACGAAGTAAAATGTAGCAAGCCAGATAGTGGAAGTTCAGGAACATCAGACTGAGGAGTGCCTCCTTGATTTGGAAGGCCCAGGGGAGCCATTTTGGGGGTTTTAAGGGGAATCTGGCTGTACACATCAGAAAAATCATTCCTTTAAGGCACAGAATCCCATGATGTTCTCTAAAGTATTCCAGAACTGAAAAACCCCTGGGCTCAAATTGTTCAGATTTGGTTATAGTCTTTCAATGTTGACGCTGTTGTTTATAAGTGTAATTTCATTAGGAAAGAATACAGGGCTATTTATTTATTAAATAGGTTGCAGGAGGCACCTTCTCCTCTACAATGCTCATCATGTGCTTTTTAGAAAATTGGGACTTGCCATGAACTGCAGGCCTCTTTGTCCTGGTCAGCTTTCAACATCTGTGACCAGCTCCCTGGGCAGCTGCTTCTCTTGGTCTAACAGGAAGAGACAAAACTTGCACAGTGAAGGTCTTCCAAGAGCAGCACCTAAAGTAGTAGTTGTCAGCAACCCCATGGGACGCCATCTTCTCCAATTTGTTCTGATTACAACTTTTACCGCAGTTCTAGAGTTAAAACACAATTTTTAAGTATTCAAAAAGCTATCATGCATTTCTCTGCCACTCCAAAGGCCCCCTCAGGGAGAAGGAGTCAGTCAGATAATTTAATTTGTTTTAAATACAAATGTCCCAGAGCAAAAAAGACACAGTTCCCCACCTTAGCCTTCATCAGCTCCTGTACCCCAGAGAAATCAATTTCCCATTGGTGAGGGATTCGCTCTATTTGTCAGGAAGTCCAGAAAAGTTAAGTAATCCTGCTGATTGGGCAAGAGACTATGGTGATAAGAGGTAGAGAAGCACAGTTTTATCCTTAACAGCAAGGAAATCAAAAGCAAAAAAAAAAAGAAAAAGAAAAAAAAAGTTCAGCATCAAACCATTCAAATATTAAACTTTCTTTTTGGTTAGAAATCATATGAATAATGTTTATTTGCTGAATTTGTTATATGATAAATACATTTGTAATTTGTTTAAATTCTCTAGGCTTATCTATCTCGATGCATAAGAAGGTTTTTACTTTATATGTGTCATAATAAAGAGCACTTTCAATAATGTAAATATTTGGCACATCTCAGTGAGTGGGAGTAGACAAGTAACTAGCTACATTTCTACATATGATTGAATTGGCAAGAGATAACTTATGGACAATTATAAATTATATTTTAATAACATATAAAAATATGACATTCTTAATTTTTTATTTCAATGTTTTGTGTCACCAAACTAAGGGAGGTTTACAACCGCCTGCTGATATGCCTTATAAATCCTGCTAGAAACAAATGGAATATTTGCAATATGTGTTTGGGCCAGGCTATATGGGCAATGACCAAACAGACTCCATTTTACCCTGAGACTCCATATCATGTAAGAAATGCTTCTCTCATGGGAAAGCCCCACCTCTGTACCTATTAATAGTTACCTAGCATAACATACTTGGTAACACAACATAGCAATTCTTACACAATCTAAAATTGCTCTCGTTGGTTTCCATTTTTCTTGGGCAATGTATCTTGTCAGAGATTGCCTAGACATTAGTAACCATTCTCTAAAGTGTACTGAACTAGAGTCATTTTGACCCCCTTCCCTTCTGCTTGCTTGCTGCTATGCCAACCTGGAAAGTCCCGTGGTAAATACCAATGTACCCATTGCATTGTCTCCTTAACTGCCCAATTCATCTCTGTACTTGTTTGTTTGCAGCTGCATCAACCCAGATGTGGGTTTGCCTTTAAATATCCTAAAATGCTTAGGCTCGGGCTGTTGCTTGCAAAGACAGTTACAGGTCCCATGGGGGGGGGGGTAGTCGCCGGCCGGCTGGCTAAATAAAAACTCTCCAATTTGGACAAAACTCGGACTTGATTTGTTTTCTGAGTGACCTGTCCCATAACAGTGTGGTGATTTTTTAATGAGCCAGTTCAGGTTAAAATGGGAATATGGTTCCCTTTTCTATATCCTCTAGGTAGATGTGGTAGGCAGGATAATTCTCCAAAGACATCCATGTCTGAATCTCTGTAGCCTATATGTTATGTTACTTTTCATGGCAAAAAAGTGTTTTGCAAATGTCATCAGGTTAAGAACCTGAGGCAAGATTATCCTGGTTATCGCTACAAATGGATCTTGTGAAACCACAAGGGTCCCTAAAATAGGGGGGCTGGAGGCAGAAGTCAGTGAAATACAGAAGACCATGGAAACAGTAGCTCAAGTGATGTGTTTGCCGTCTTTGAAGATGAAAAAGCAGTTATAAGTCAACACATTCAGAAGTCCGGAGTTGTGGAAGCTAAACAACTAAGGGAATACATCCTCCTCAGAGCTTACAAACATAAGACAGCCCGCCTGGTTATTTTATCCTTGTAAAACTCACCAGAATTATAAGGACATAAAGTGTTGTTTTAAACTATCAAATTTTGGGAAATTTTTGCAACAAAAATGGGAAACTAATTAAACAAGACAGATGTGCACAAGGTTTGTAAATTGAAAATAAAGAAAACAGTTTTTTTTTTTTTTTTTTTTTTTTTTTTTTTTTTTACACTTTAAAATTCAGAGTAATTCAGCATTTCAGGCAGTCCCTCTCTGGTACCTAGCTCACCTTGATGGTGTGGAATAACACTTCTGGCTCCTATAGGACCTCTTTCTTTGACTTCTGGTCCTGGTACCAAATATGTGTGCAGGAATATGGTGAAGGATGCTAACTTCTGTTGTGGGTCACCTATTCCATTGAGGTTGAAGGTGGTGAGAGATGAACACAAATTCTAGTGTGTCATCAAGGCCTGCAACTAGATGGAATGGTCATATGTAGATTTTTCTACCAGTTTCTACAAATGCATAAAGCCAAAACCTTAAAATGAATCCTGCTTTTCTTATCAATAAGTGAATCTAGACCTTTAGAAATTTTACCTTCAGGATTTTGGAAAAAATTGAAGCAGTCCCTTGTAGATAAACAATACTTTGAAATAAACAACTGTGACAAGTAATCTTAGTAGTGATTCAGTACTTGACCAGCAAACCCCAAGTTTCCATTAGACCTCAGCTGCCTCTAAAGTTGCTTTCGCCACATCAAAAATTTTAGCATGTGCAGCCCAGCCATTATCAAATGTGACCACTATATATGACATCAGACCAAAAGAGACCCTGAAAGAGCAAGTTGTATGGGCAAGTAACTCATAATATCCACAGCCCATACTCCTGCTACATTGCCTCCTGCCTGTCAACCCACAAATGTGGCTTCATTGGTAAGTCCCTGTAATGAACAAAATAAGATTGAAAAAATTCAAGAATGGTTTAAAGTGCTTTAAGAACTGCATAATATGCTTCCTTTACCAAAAGTGAATGGCTCTAACATGATAGTTACACTCTGTTTTGACACAGAGAGACAATGGTGAAGTAGAATTCCCCCAGTTGGCAATGCTCTAGGTAGTATGTCTGGATGTTTATTTTACATGGAGGAGTAGATGGCAAGACAGAGGGACCTATGCTGCTAAATGAGAAGGGGATAATTTTTCATTACCCATGAGGAAGATAAGAGAAGAGGTATGCAGTTCCATCTCTCTGAAAGGGCACAGAATGTCAGGATGTTTGTGAGTCATGGAAATGCTTAGCAAAGAAAAATTTCAGCCAAGGAGGATCTTAATCAAGTGAACAACATGACTCATTCTCTCTCTGGCAGCTGCTTAATGCGGCCACCTGTGTTCTTGCTCAAAGGGTTCATAAACCAAGTGCCAAAAGGCAGCAAGGATGAGGGTTATACAATAAGAGCTGGAGCTACTGTTGTGTGCTCATCCTGTCAACTGGGAAGATCAACATGAAGTCCCAGGCAGTAGGCCCTCCTGTGGGGATGATGTTTCCAAAGCAACCTGATGGTGGACTGCAGTTCATCAGATTCACTCCCATGTTAGAAGCTCTTACTCCAGACGTGGATTTACCCCTGCCCACCACCCACAATGCTTCTGCTAAACTTCTTGTGGAATTACAAAAGGCCCAATCTATTATACTGGTGCTCCACCAACATCACCTCAGATGAGGAACTCATTTTACAGCACATAAAGTGGGGCAGTGTTTCATGCTCTTGGAAATACTGTCCCCTTGCTATGCAGAACTCTGAAGCAGCTAGTCTAAGAGAACAGTGGGACAGTCGAGACTCAATTCCTACAGTGAGTATTTGCCAAGCTCTTGAAGCATAGATGAAGATCCCCTGGGATGCAGTTGAGATTCTCCTTCTGAGAATAATGCTTGTTAATATTTCTTCAATAGGCAGGATTGGGAATCAGCTGGATGAAAATGGAAACAGATCACCTCACTATTGCTTTTTGTTATTCATTCATAAAATATTGTGAATAGGAATATCCTATTCCTACATGACCTTCAGCTCTATTGGTCTACAAATCTAGTTTCCAGGGAGGGCTGTACCTAGCAGAAGATGCGGTAGGGACCCCATCAGACTGGAAGGGGAGTCTGCCGCTGTAACACTTTGGGCTTCTTCTGCCAGTGAGTGCATGGTAAAGAAAGCTGCCAGGGTGCCATACAGGGAGCTCAATCCTGGCTTCCCAAGGAAAGTGAACAATTGCTAAGAAACAGCAGTGAGGAGAAGGTGGTCTGAGATGCAGAAGGGTTGCACCTTATATAGACACCTTATATTTCTCTGCATTTCAGTTACGAAACATAAAAGGCCATATGTTACTGAGAAAAAGCTAAGTGTAATGTTCCCAGAGATGTATAAAGTACTCTGCCTCCTCTTTGGGGGTAGCCAACCATTTTGTTTCTAGCTCTTTCAGAGGTAGGTGCATCCTACTTGGTTCAAGCATGATGTTGCTGTAGTCTGTGTCCAGAGTTAATCAGGGTTGGAGGGGGAATGTGAGGATGTGAAGTTGACAAGAAATGAACTGTCCCCGCTTGCTCCATGAAGTTTGTTCTCTGTGATGCTATGTTGGAGCCAGCCATAAGAGAATGAATTTGAAATTTAGAAGAAATGAAAGAGAGGCTCCGTACAGCCTTGGAGCTGTGCACTCGGCAAAGAGGCAGTTTGTTTATAATGTCACTGGCTGGCTCACCTTGTTGATATGAGGTGCACAATGGCCCAGAGCTCCTCTGTGGCTTCTTGGAGTTTGTTCTGGGTAGAAGGCAGCTCTCCTCCTGCATGTCAGATGACATGACAAGGGACAGTCACAGTTTTCTCCTCATTTTCATGTGCCCCATTTTGTGCAGAAGGATCCAGTTTCTCCTGTACTTCACAATCAGCTCTCCTTCCTGTCAGCCTGGCTGGCCAGATGAAAAGGACCAGCATATACTTTACCACCTCTGCAAGTTAAGTCTAATTTTCATGGTAAATTCCTCATTGCAAAGCAACCAAATCAATATAGCCCTCTAAGCCCGGCCTGAAAGAAGACATATAATACTTTTGTGAAAACATCCTTATAGGTGTGTGTGTGTGTGTGTGTGTGTGTGTGTGTGTGTGTGTGTGTGAAGAAATTGAAACGACCCGAAGCCGTTAGATGCCAGGTCTGTTAGGTACCAGGAGAATCAAGTTATCATGATTACTTTCCAGTAAGAGTGTAGCTCATGGGGCCAGGTGATCATTGGATTTCTAACTAATGTGTGCATCTCAGTCAATCCAAACTGTCCCTGAACTATCCCATGCTTCTTATCCTGATGGTTTAATTAGAATAACTTAGAACTAGAAAAGCCCACACCAAGGTTTTGAGATGGTGATGGTCAAGTGTGACGCTCTAAAACCTTCTTCATCCACCACCACACAGATTTACAGCAGGATGATCGAAAATGATGAACACTATTATTTAAAAATCAAACGATCCTGTAGAAGTGGGGCCTAAAAATGCACATTTATTTGCAATCTGCCAGGACAAAAATCAACAAATTGTGCCAGGTAATTATGGAGCATCATAAACCGAAACAAATATTACCTCAATTGCAGCTAGCATGTCAGTATGGTATCCACACTTAAACAACTGACTGCAATCTCTGACACTGGGTATGTGACTATTGATCAAAATTAAGAATTCTCATTAAAATGTATTAATATTTTTAAAATACAACCCCAGAGAATGATACTTATAATATTTATAAACAACAGATTATTCATGATCAAATATAAAAATGACTATGTATAAGTAAACATTTTTGGTAATTTAATTGAAAGAAAGGCAGAAATATTTGGATGGGTTCTTCACAAAATATGACATGGAATCACTATTAAAATCTACTATCCATCAAGGTAAAATCCTAGTTTGATATCTCAAAACACCCACCAGAATTTCTAATGTGAAAAAGTAGATAACTATGTTGAAAGGATGTATAACTAAGTAATATTATATATATTAATGGCATGTAAATAGAAAAAATCACAATAAAAAGTTATGCAGCTATACCTCTGCATCATGGTTTGAAAGTGAGGTATCCCCCAAAAGCTCAAGTGAGGGTTCTAAAAAATTGAGGGACCTGTCACCCCAAAAGCTCATGTGTGAGACAATGCAAGAAGATTTAGAGGAAAATTGAGGGCCAAAACGCAATAAGTACTTAATCCCCTGACCAGATTAAGTGAGTGGTAACTGAAGGAAGGTAGGTGTGGCTGGAGGAGGGGGTATTGGGGGCATGGCTGTGGAATATATAGTTTGTATCTGGCAACTGAATTGTCTCTGTTGTCTAATCATCATGTGAGCTGCTGTCACACTCTTCCACTATAATGTTCTGCCTCACCCCAAGCCCTGAAGAATTAAGCCACCTTGGTTTGGACTGAGATCTCTGAAACCATGAGCTTCAAATAAACTTTTTCTCCTCTACAATTGTTCTGGTCAGGTCTTTTAACCACAGCAACGAAAAATCTGACTAAGACACTTTGTAAAACTTATTACCTAATGATTTATCTTCAAGGTACCTACCAAGGAAAAAAATTATATGTCTATCACAATAAATGTATGAAATCCTTAATAGAAGCATTACTCATTATACTCTCAAAGTGATGGCCCAATTGTGCATAGATAAAAGGCTGAATAAACTGAAATGTAAATAGACTCCTAAAGAACAATAAGATTAAACAATTTAAAACTATGTCCAGTAGCATAGTAGGATCCCACAAAAATAATGTTGAACAAAAGAAGATAGAGACACAGAATTTCAAGAAAATGCAAATCCATTCTTTAGTTTCTGGTGTCAGGATCATGGTTGTGCTATGGAGAGGCCAGGGACTTGAAAGCAGCTAAAGATGTACTAGGTCTTGCCATGGTGACAGTTATAAGGATGGGTCACTCTGAAATTTCCACTTTGGAAATTTAGCAACATGAAAACATATGATTATTATTTCTATTCATTTTATAATGTAATAAATATTTATTTGGTGAAAAGAACGATGGTGCAAATTCATTTTTTTTTTTTTTGCTCAGGCTCATTCTTTTTTCTTCTGGTACAGTGTAGTCTTCAGGGTTTTTTTGCCATCTGGCTGTCCTGAAGAACATCACTCTGGTGCACTATATTAATGCAGTCATGTTCATCGAGATTTCATTAGTCTGTGTGTAGGACTCTGAGCATTTTAACAAGATATATGCATTCCACCTGGTGGGAAGGAGGGTTCTAAAAGATTGAGGGACCTGTCACCCAATAACCCAAGGTATGATTCCTGTATACATATATCCTTTGAAGTACAAGACTGTTTTCTGCACTTTTTCTTCACCTTACTTAAACTTGCCAGACCTCTTTAAATTCTGGGCATGGCATGTATGACATCTGGCATGATATTTCAGGGCATTTAACAGCAGAATGCAAAGTCTGTCTACAAGAAAGCCTGCAGCAGGTCTATGCTGCAGTACCAGCTGCCTGCATGCCATGTGACTCCACTGATCTGAAGCTATTAGAGGTATCCAAGTAGATAAGACAGAGCATGGAATCTCTAGCAGGCCAAAAATATGAGGTACTGAACATGCCTCTCACAAAATGAAGTCATGTCTTGCCTTCTCTGGAAGAGAAACACAAATCATCTCAAAATCAGCCATGCAGTTCTGGTCCTATCAGGTCCAAGTGTCTGACCATGGAACATCAAGTGACTTCACAGCCAGAACAGCCATCCCGACCTGCTTACTCTGAGATCCATCAGGCATATTGGACAGCTGCTGCAGCAATCCATTTACGCTGGAAATATTGCATTATAGATCTGGTCTGAGAAAGTCCAAAAGGCAAAAAATATGTTGAGTAAATAGATGGCTTAGATGCCTTTGTCACTTCTGTTAAATCAATGTTTCTTGCTTAGTTTATATATGCAGGCTTTCAGAGACTTTTCCATAACCTCGTAAAGGTGAAAAATCATCTTGTTCACAAATTTATTAGATTTCCATGCTGCATGATGGTGGCTGAGTCATACATTTACTCTTGATAGGCCAGCAAGGATGGCCCTGAAGGCAGTGGTCAAGGGAAATCTCCCCATTGAGCAGAGCAGTTAGTTGTGTCCTTGGTCATTCACCTTTTACAGAGAGATGCCTAAGGCTAAGACTTTTATGGATCCCTGGGCAAGGGCTCAGGTGTTTAGACAAAATCCCAAAAAAGCAATTTAATAGAGTTGGAGACAAGAAGTTCAGGAAATAGGCTATGTATGAGGATAAGCAGGACTGGGGAGAAAGAGTGACCTTGTGTCTCATTTCCTGAGGAGCACAGTTACCCATCACCAAGGAGAACTGCTAAACAGATGGATCCCTCCAATGTTTGTCAGCTACTCCCTCTTCTCACCCAGAACAGCTTTTCTTCAAGGGTCCTCCCTGCATCACTCTCCACTGGGCCACAGAATATATGGTTTACCAAGAGGGACCCCACATAATACTGCATAGAACCAAAGGATGCCTTTTCAGGTCTGAATCAAAAGATTCATTGGCCCTACAAAACCACATCCCTTTGACAGGGCCATTAGGATCAATTATTACATCTTGGGGTTAAGATGACAGTTAAAAAACAAACAAACAAACAAACAAACAAACAAAACACTCCATATGATGCGTGATTGTGATTTACACAGCACAGTGGATATATGGTTCTCTCCATGTATATACCCCAATAGTAGAAATCATGGCCTGAGAACCAGCAATATAAGTGGTATTGACTCCAGCAACATGGATCCTAGTGATGCATTTAAATGATATTTTCTTCTCAAAATTCTAAGTGTAAATTACTTTGGATTCAAATTTCTAGGGCTGAAGATTACATACTTCAGCTGAACACCAGTTGCATGGCTGTATGATGGGCTGGACATTTGTAGGATATGAATTTCAGTAATGAGGATGAGTGTTTCATACCTGTCTTATATCACTGGCCTATAGTGATTGCTGGACTCCTGTGATGACTCCACCTCTGGGCACAGGTGTAAACTGAGAGCAGTTCATCTCAGCTGAAATGTATGGGTAGCACTTTCTGTGCCCAGACCTTCTCTGATTTTACCATTTGGAGTATCTGTGGGGAATTTGGGCATTTTTGACACAAGAATCACACTGGAAAGGTCATTAATGCTTTGTACATAAGGAAATGGCTCATCTCTTAAGTTCTTTAGTGGAAAATGCCCAATTGCCCCCAAAGGTGATCAGCATTATAATGACCTCCCAAATTGACATTATATTTGTCTGGTTTTCTATGCACAGTATACACATGATCTCATTTCTGAAATACTTCTAACTTTAATAACAAAGTGGTTATTAGGATCATAATTTCTGAGCATGGTGGTGCACGTGCACACATGTAATTCCAGTGACTTGGGAGGCTACAGAAGAAGGATTGCATATTCCAGGTCACCTCTGACTCTAAGCCACTTAGCAAGACTCTGTCTGAATAAATCAACAAAGGACTAGGGATGCGGCTCAGTGAGTAGTTAAGTGCCCCTAGTTCCAATTCCTAGTACTGCACGCACACACACACACACACACACACACACACACAAAGAAAAATTTCATATATGCAACTGAAAATATTTTTGTTTCAATATAATAGTCTTGACTCAATTGTATCAGGAGTTACTGATTATTTTCTTTTTAAAGAGAGAGTGAGAGAGGAGAGAGAGAGAGAGAGAGAGAATTTTTTTTTAATGTATATTTTTTAGTTCTCGGCAGACACAACATCTTTGTTGGTATGTGGTGCTGAGGATCGAACCCAGGTCGCACGCATGCCAGGCGAGCGCGCTACCTCTTGAGCCACATCCCCAGCCCCTGATTATTAATATATGGGACATTCTAATAATGAAGATGTGCTTTGTCACAGTGCAAGCTATTTTACTTCATCTGCACTCAGCCCTGAGCACTAGAGCTTCAGCTCTGTCCACTGATGTATGCTGATTGCAAACTCACTGGAGTTAGGCTGTGGGAATACCTTTAGCAAATAACTTAATTTTATCTAGGATTTATTTTTCCTGATGGCATGTGGTATAGGTAAACACTCCCAGAGAGCTTGCCTGACCTTAGATTCCTTAAAAGCAGGGCACTTGGCTAAGGTCAGCGCTCAGCACCAGCAGGAGATATAAGAGTGTTTGTCCTCAGAGCCATAAGTGGCTTTGCAACTAGAGTTGGGAAAGCAGAGAATTCACTGTGCCAATTTTCCTTTAATCCAAGAACCCTTGTCTGGATGTAGGCTTGCTCTCATTGCATGCTTGCCCTGTCTTCACAACATGGTAGAGTCTTTTATATTTGAGATTTTCAAATTCTACACAAGAAATTGAAAAGGAAAACATTGTACCAATTATTTTCAAATTGCTTGGGCATCCCTTTTGAATGGACCCAAGGAGAACTGGAGCCAATATATGAGTATGTTGTTCTTAAAATTAAATGTACATTGTTCTTTAAAATAAATTTATCTTCCAAGGTAAGAGGTATTTGGTGACTGAACCAAAAGGACAATGTGTTTCTCATATTCATAAAGCTAAATTGATTCAACTTAAAACAACAAATATTTTAATGATCTTCATATTGCTTATTTAGAAAGAAGAATAAGAAAAAAAGAATCTTATGGTATAAGAATTTAAGGATGAAATGGAGAAATAGATGATGTGAAGGCTGAATGAGAAAGAGGAACTAATTACTACCCACTGCCCTACCGCATAGCCTGCAAGAGTGCCCCTGAGCAGATGCCAGATCTTTGTTACAGGGAAGAATGACTTAGCCAGGTGCCATGGTGCACGCCTGTAATCCCAGCTTCTTGGGAAGCTGAGGCAGGAGGATGAAAGTGGCCTCAGCAATAGCAAAGTGCTAAGCAACTCAGTGAGACCCTTCCTCTAAAATACAAAATAGGGCTGGGGATGTGGCTCAATGTTCAAGTGCCCCTGGGTTCAATACCATGTACCCACTCACAAATAAAAAGGATGACTTCTTCTCAGGGCACAGCCTCTCCTTTCTTTCTATACAAATGACACAAGGGGCTTTGGATGGTGCTGCCTTTCTAGAAGCACTGAAATTGGCCATAATTGTAATGATATGCTTTTTTATTCCTTCCCTTTCTTTGTTACTAACTAGAATAATATCTGGCATGTTTGTGTTTTTATGTTGTGTGTACAATGATGAGTCATTCAATCTTTAAAGACATATATTTCACACAGGGACTTCTTACTTCCACCAGGAAACATGTGTCAGCAAGTATGTAAAAAAATTATCTTATTGGTTTTCAAACAGATTTTGGTACAGATGTCTGTATAATTGCTTTCAATGAGGCAGATTTTTCAGAAAAAAAAACATTGTTAGTAATAGTGGTTAGGTTCAAGCTGGATCAAGGAAAAACACAAAAATAAGAGAAAGAAGGAAGGAAAGGAAGAAAAAGAGAAAGAGAGAAGAGAAGGAGAGAGAGGAAGGGAGGAAAGGAAGAAAGGAGAGAGAGTATTGACTCATGATATTCAACTTATTAGTACCATTTTTTATTCATAGAAGGGTAAAAAAATTACTTGAAGGAAAGATCAGAAAGATTTCCACTGTGAACATTCTCAGAACTACATAGTCTAGTTTACAATATTTCATTTGATTACAAGTATGTTGTTTTCCCATTTAATGTGTGGATCCTGAAATTTAGAGCTGCATACAACTTGTCCAAGATCACTTAGAATTTGTGAGCAGGTAAACTGGTACATAAACCCAATTCTGTCTGATTCATATATTTTTATCTCCTGGATCTTCATGGGATGGCCAAGAATTGGATGCTGCCTGAATTTTGTTCCAAGATCATAGAACCAGTTTATGGACAGTAAAGTTCAAAAGGTACTGGGCATCTTCACCTAAGCTCAGAAACATTTTTAAAAGACTATGCAAGAAACCTTATTAAAAACTTAACTTTAGTGAAAAGACTCAAAGCTATCTCTGGGTATCTGGGGGCTTGGATAACAGGCAAGAAGCAAAGAGAGGCCCAGCCTTTTCCTAAGGGTAGACAACAGGTGCCTCATAGGATTTGTGTACAAAATAGAGTCTAACTACAGTGTTTTTTATCATTAAAATAGTTAGCAGATAAATAATTTAGGTCAGCTACTTATGATCCACATAGTTAGAATCTCACTACATCAATCAGACAAGAAATGATTTTCCTTTGGATTACTGATACCAACTACTTAAAAATCTTAGCATAGGGAAGGAAACCTAGTTCTTCCTTTTGTTTGACTTTTTAATTAAGAGTTCCATTCCATAAAATGAGTAAAAATTCTTAGAATACATTTTAAAAGGAACAAATTTGAGTTGACACCTGGCCCCTTCCCTATGATCACTGCTTCCAGCAGTTTACCTGTGGTTGACTATCCGTTTGGTGAGTGGGGATTGACCACCTCTTACTATTTTACCATAAATGTTAATCCAAGGACAAAGCAGTCACTTAGGTCACTACACAAAAAATATGTATTCTTTCAAGCAGGATCTCAAGTCCACTATTTACAACTGACATAAATGACACTCAGAATGTTCTTTATGATTGGCTCATGGGAAAGTGGAAGGAACATATAACTCACTTTCATGAACTCTTTTAGATGCCAGAAGGAAGGAAGGAAAGAAAAATGAAAGAAAAGAAGGAAGGCAGAGAGAAAAGAAAAAAATGGATTACAGGTCCATGCCTTCCCTAAGGGGGGAAAAAAAAAACCCCTGACAGCTCACTATTCAAGTAATTTGCAGAGTAGTTTTTGTTGTATGTTCTGTGGCACATGCAAGTTCTGGGAAACGAAGGTTGTTTCCCACATACAAGAATGTAATGGGATCAGATATTTATTTCCACAATTATTCCTTTAAAGGTGAAAATGTATTTTAGAAAAAATCTAATATCAGAATTACTGTGAGAAATAAAACTTGCGCTCCCGTTTTTCTGAAAGTAAATCACAAGCACGTTGAGTGTTTATGTGTGTGTGTGTGTGTGTGTGTGTGTGTGTTTATGATTTTAGAAATAAAAATTCTCCATTACCTTCCTACCAGTAAAATTCAAGAGTTTATTTTTTAAGTGGAGAATCTACATATCACACCAACATAAATGACAACACATTTTATATGCCAATATTTTGAGGAGGTCCTTGTAGGTCACAGAGGGTTTCAATAGATGTCTTACATCCAAGATAATCCACACCATTACATTAATATGGTATTTATACACAGTCCCTCATATTACTGGTCTTCCTTATTTTGAAGAAATATATGTGCTTTGCCATAGCTATTTTCATGTTTTCACATTTTATGGAAATTTTTTAAAATTAATTTTACTATTATAGTTTAGATATGAGATATCACCCATGAACTCATGCAAGAGACAATGCAAGAATGTTCAGAGGTGAAATGATGAGATTCGGAGCATTAAATCCTTACTGGTGCATTAATGCACTGATAGGAATCAACTGGTGTAAACTGTAGGCAGGTAGGGTATGACTGGAGGAGCAGGGTGCTGTTGGGGTTTATGTTTTGTCTGGAGTGAGCGGAGATCTTTCTCTGTTTCCTGTTTGCCATGTCCTGAGCTGCTTCTCACCTCCATACCCTTACCCTGTGAAGTTCTGCCTCTTCTTGGGCTCACAGCTGTGGAGTTGGCCAACCATAGACTGAGCCTCTGAAACTGGGAGTGCTAAATAAAAGTTTCCTCCTCTTAAGTAGTTCATGTCACGTCTTTTTATCACTACAGGGATGACAAAACTGACTAAAATATTTTCTAGGTGGATTTTTATACATAAACGTTTTTATTGGGGGGAGAGTGAGAAAGTGATTCAAAATTAGAGAGGTAGGAAAGATGGTGGAGTGAGATGAGCATCATTACCCAAGAAACATGTATGACTGCACATGTGGTGTGACTCCACATTGTGTACAAACAGAGAAATGAAGAGTTGTGCTCCATTCGTGTACAATGAATCAACATGCATTCTGCTATCATATATAACTAATTAGAACTATTTTTTTTTAAAGAGAGAGAGAGAAAAAAAAAATGATTAACCTCTGAGTGGGGATGCTTTTTTCAAAAAGTTCTATCATTTTTAAATGATAAATTGTCTTTGACTTTACAATCTAAGTGCCAGAAGATATGAAAAATAGAGAATACACATTATTTCAATAGCTTCAATTATTTAATTCTTCATTTTCATTTCAATATAAATTCTAGGATTTATATTGAAACCCAAGGATTTCCATAAGGCCAGGGTCTAAATATTAAAGCAATTAAGGATTGAGCACACTGTGAATTTTTTCTCTGATCTCTTTAGTAATAAGTTTGCTGCCATCCACCTTCCTTGAGTTCTGTCATGCTGGGAAGAATGGAGACAGTTTCCACCGTGATATGAAGCATACTTCATTTTGTAATGTGGTCCCAACGTTGATCACAGAATATTAATACACACTTTTGGTGACTGTTCTAACACCACAGCAGGGGAGAAAGCAATTAGGACTGATTCATATTATGTCCATTCTTTTTTCATGATGGGAATTCAGAAGTTAAAGTTAATTAGGTAAATTAATTCTTAAACTAACCTTTAATATATTTACATTGTAAACTTTGATTTTTCTGACACAGGGTTGATTACCTTCGTTAATTCTCTCTCAAATGTATGTTTACTTAAAACTGTGTGTGTGTGTGTGTGTGTGTGTGTGTGTGTGTGTACTAGGAGTAAGATCCAATTTTGATTTACTCTAAAAAATAATAAATGTGTTTTTTTCATTTTTCTTAATTTAATATTTTAGCTTTACATCTCTCATAATTAATAACTGGTTTCCATTTTACATTCTGTGACTTTCTGAATCCAGGAGTGATCTTAAATTCAGGAAAGATTAAAGAAAATTATTAAGGTATTATATGGTGGAATCTTTAGCAATTGGTGAGAGAATTACATTTTCCATTTCTTTAAAAGTAAAGTAATTATATAGATGGCATATTTTGGTGACTCATTTAATTGTGAAAGCCAGTGCTATGGTCTGAATGTTTATGTTCCCCCAAAATTCATGTGTTGAAACCCAATCCCCAACATGACGGTTCCAAGAGGTGGGTCCTTTGAAATATCACCAGGTTCTGGAGGTGATATCCTCATAAATGTTATTAAAGCCCTTTTAAAAGAGATCTCAGGAGCTTCTTTGCCCCTCTGCCATGTGAGGACACAGGAGGCTTCAACCATGAACTAGGAAAGAGGCCCTTACCAAACACAGAATTCCATGTCTTGGATCTGTGTTTAGCTGCCTCCAAAACTGCAAGAAATACATGCCTATATATATATATATATATATATATATATATATATATATATATATATATATATATATATATATATAAGGTACCTACTCTGTATAAGGGCAGACCAAATGGCCTGAGACAGCCATCTCACTCAAGTCAGCAGTTCTGACACCAAGGGGCAGGACAGGAGTTCCATGGGGAGAAGTACCTACTTCAGTGGCACCCAAGGTCTGTTTGCAGAATGAGAACCAAGTATAGTTGACCTCCTTAACTCTACTCATCTGACAGCAAAACAAATTCCAAACATGCATATAATTCCAGTGAAATATTCTGTTGGTTTAACAAAGAATTAGCCTATAAATAAATCAAATCTATAAAAGATGAATTGTGATTATTGTTTAGGTTCAAAATTTGTCTAAAACACTGAATTTGAAAACACAAATTAAAAGAATATTCTTACATTGGGGATGTATATTTTACCATACACTTCAACACCAACCCAATTATCTTCTCTGTGCTAGCTTTAATACAATCAATTTCACTGAAGTTTTAAAAGATGATGTCATTTGAAAATCAGAAAGTTATAACACCCTTTCCTAAAATAAAGCATCAACCATAATAGGTCTGCATATACATTGATAAATAATGCCATTTTATGGACAGTTTCTAGACCATTGTATTATTAGCAGTTTGGACAAGATAATGCTTTGCGAAGCAGCCTGTTCTGTGCAGTGTGGGAGGTTCAGCAGCATCCCTGCCAGGAACCTATCCCAGTCATCTATCCACACACACACGCCTCCCAAGTATAACCAAACAAGACTTCAGATATTGGCAAATAACTCAATTGCCAAATCACCTCTAGCTGGCAATTATTGAAGTAGTGCATTAAATGAAAACCTGAAAGTGCTAAAAATTACAAGAAAAATTGTCCTGACATTCATGAGGTGTGAAGGGAAGAAGGAGACAGGGTCATCTTCACAGAGCATGTTTTCCAAACAGCCTCCTGCAATAGGATTATGACAGTGCCCCAGACAGCAGGACATAGTGGGTCGATCACAGAGGGTATGTTATGAGTGGCACTTACTTTTCAGAGCACGGTGGATAGTGGCTAGGGTTTCCAGAAAATGGGTGTTAATAAAAAAGAAAAAAAATTCATGTGAGTTTTGTTCCACAATCTGCTCTGACAAGTTCAAACTTTCTGCTAGCTTTTTTTTTTCCGGTAAACTCTAGAATTTTGGAGATGACAAGTCACCATTTGCATATTTGGAGATGGATAACACAAACTTTCTGGTTGAACTTTCACATTATGTGACTGTGGAGAAAATGAATATTACTTTTAACTCTTTTGTTATTCTTATCCTGTATTGAACAGTGTGTGCATGTTTGCTCAAGCCTTCTAATGTTTAGATCCAGCACCTTTCACATAAAAGAAATATGAGGATATGCTCTACAAATACATGAGCACATCCTTACCTGTGGTGCAGGGTGGGGTGAGATGAGCATTCTATCCTGTGTCTAATGTATCTTTCTTCATTTTCTCCATTCCCTTTGTCAATTAAGATAGATTTTTCTGAATAAACCTGACCTTTGTTCATTTACTTGCTTACTTCCTTATTCATTCTTATGCTCACCATTAGTAACAGATTGTCCCTTCTATAAAGCGCCAGGCTCTGTGCCAGTCACTGGGAAACAGCCATACACTGAAGAGTTATTGTTCTATGCCAAAGTGAATACATGTTCCATATGTGAAACATACCCACATGTCCATTAGGAAAAGATGAACACTTTGCCACATCCTGGCATGGGGTACTAATAGATTGTACATTGTAGTTATTTTAAAATGCAAAGCATAAATATAGATATATTAATCTTACCTTATACATGCAGAAAATGCTAAATTCTTAAAGGAAGAAATAAACTAAGACCTTGATTGTTTTGCATCAGTAGCCCATAGGATAGACACCTGAATCTCTCATGTGTCCTAACCAGGACTTCACATAAAAATGTGCTGTTAAGGGCTACCTGTATTTTACTTATATAACTTTGAGTCTAAATAGAAATTGCTGTGATCCCCACTATGCTCTGTGCTCCCCCTAGGTGAATTTTTAACATTGCTCAGGATGTAATTAGCAGGAGAAACCTTATAGTAGGAGTTCATTTAATTGAATAATTGCACCTAATTAATCAAATTACTCTTCAGAGGTAGTGAAATATATTATCCACAAACTGCACATGAAGTAATGTACAAATAACCTGTGGAGACTAGCACACAATAAATTGTTAGCAAGAAAATGCTCCCTCCCACACACATATTCATATACATCAATACATTTATATATATATATATATATATATATATAAATGTATTGATGTATATGAATATATATGGATATAGATACATAGATGGAGATATTTTTGCATATATATAGATATAGATATGTATGATCTTATTGCATTGCTTTTCTAATGATTCTCTCTGATTCAGCAAAGTACTTATGAGAAAACAAAGGAGGTGACTTTTGTCTATTTCATGGAGGTAAGTGGTGACTTTAATGTAGGTGAAAGGTGGAAGGGTCTGGACGTTACATTAATTCTATTTAAGTCTATAAAAACAGAGGAGCTAAGAGTAAAAACATATTGAGTTTGGATAGTTCAGGCACTCTGTGCCACATTCTTTCTTGAAATAACTTTCTTGAAAGTTATTTAACTTTTGACATATATAAATTTGATTTTCAATGAACAAAAAAATAGAGAAAAAAGAAGGGAGTTGAGAGAAAGTATATAGAGCAGCAAGAAGGGGGAACATCTTTTAAGTAGCTTTGTTTGAATGTCTTGTGCGCAGACATTCTGTTTCTAACAAGTTATATCTCCAGTAGCTCTGGATAAACACCAAACATAAGTTTCCAGAATGTTCGTTACAGCTGACTAAAATCATTGTGGGGCTAAAGGCAAAAAAAGTATCTTTTTTCCTGTTGTTGTATTAGCCTACAAGTCTTGCTGTCTCAATATATTCTTAGCAAATGGAGAACAGAATCCTGCAGGAGAGGGCTAAGGCTACTCAGAGGAATGTGAGTGACCCTGCACATCAGGACCTCTGTTGTGCAGCACTTGCTTGCTTCCTCTCACCTCACCTGTGATCAGTCCACTCTGTATCAACATGCTTGGCTTTTAGTACATAGGTTTCTTTCTTAAGTTTTGCCCTTGAAATTATTCAGTTTATAGGTATATTTTAACCTGTTCCTTGATGTCCATAGAAGATTGGTTCTAGGACTAATCTTGTGAAAACAAAACAAAACAAAACAAAAACCCATCAATGTTCAAGCCCCTTATATAAAATGGCATAAAGTTTTCATATGACTTCTGAACATCCTTTCTGTAACATGAAAATTAGGTGTAACTGGTTTTATCCAGTACTGTTTAGGGAACAATGACAAAGAAAGTTAGTATGTGTTCAATGTATACATAATTTTTAAAAACATTTTAGATCCATGGTTGATTATATTCTTGGATGTGTAACACATTGATACAGGAGTTGATCATATATGTTATTATTTCTACTGGTATATACTATGGCAACACATAATGGAGGATGGCATTTATAAAATTTACATTCATCTCTGTACAACTAGCATTCTTATACATTCTAAAACAAAAGTAATATATGATTCAAACTAGCTCAGAAACAATGCTGTTTAATGGAAATACAGCATGTCTTAATATATATATATATATATATATATATATATATAAACTTTAATTATAAGATATGGTTTCTGAATGAAGAGTATGTCTCTCTTTTAATCAATGAATGTATAATTCATTGTTTGACAATTGGCTTAGTCTCTCATGGTATAAGGAGGAATTATTCCCCTAACATTGACAAAGTTTTCATTAATTTATTATAGCATTGACTAAATAATTTTTTTGTTAGAATGCCATATTTTCAAATTTTGTTCATTAAAAATACATATAATGGCTATTCATCTCACCATATTCTAGACTAGTTTTTCCTTCTTGCTACTATGTTATTCTAATTTGTTTGTAAATGAAATTTCCAGGTGAATATTCTACCACTCTGAAAATATAAAATAAAAAACTCTATACTTTGACATTTGGTATTCTTAATTGATAAGGTAATCTACTTGCTGTTTATAAGGGGTCAAACTATAAAATATACAGCATATAATATATGCCTACACCAATATTAATGGCTCAAGTGACTCACAGTAATTTTATTGTAAATACATTTTAATTTTGGTATATAGTGTAGACATTTTCCTAAAACTATTGTTCAACTCAAGAGTTGTTTGATATCCAAAGCTACAGTAATCAAGGTAGTACAATTATAAGGAGAAATAGACCAGTGGAATACAATAGGGATCAGAGAAATAAACCCTTCCATGCCTGGTAAAATGGCCTTGAACAAGGGAGACAGGATAACTTAACAGCCAAATGAAAGTTTCTTCAACACTGAATAGCCATGAAGAAAAAAAAATTGAAGTTATCTCAAATCTGATTAAATACCTAAATTTAAGACCTAAAAACTTTGAAATTCCCAGAAGTAAATCTTCATGATTCTGGATTTAGCAGCTATTTATTGGATATAACCCTAAATGAGCAAAGCACAGAAAGATAGATCAATGGATTACATTAAACATTAAAACTCTTATTCACCAAAGGAAACAATAAAAACAGAAAAAAAGGCATCATATAGATTGGAAGAAAATATCTGAAAATCATTTCTATGATAAAAAGTTAATATTCAAAATACAGAAGGAGTTCCTACAAATCAACAACAGCAACAAAAATTGTATCACATGATTTCAGTAGACATAGAAATTGAATAGTGTTTTTGATGATCATGTACAAATGGACACAAATCACATGAAAAGATGCTCAACATCCCTAATCAGACACATGCAGGTAAAAGTAAAATGAGATATCACTCCACTCCAAATAGGAAGACCACCTTTGAAACAACAAGAGTTGGCAAGGACATGGAAAAACTGGAATCCTGTGCCTGTTGGTGAATGCAATGTGATGCAACCACTCTAGAAAAAGAAAATATGAAAGTTTCTCAAGAATAAAATCCAAAAAGAAAAAACAAAACAAACAAACAACAACAACAACAACAAAACAAACAGACAAACAAAAGAACAGAACTACTAAGTGATCCAGACATTCCACTCAGGGGTGTATATCCAAAATAATTGAAATGAAGTCTTGAGGAGATACATGTACCCCCATTTTCATAGAAGCACTATTTCCACCAGCCCAAATATCCACAAATGAATAAATAAACAAAACAGTGCACACAGAATATTATTAAGCTTTAAAAATAAAGAAAATCGTGTAACATAATACAATATGGAAGAACCTCTGAGGACATTGTGCTAAGTGAAATGGGTCTGTTTAATGGCTAGAGAGTTCAAAGGAAGGTGAAGGTGTTCTACAGATCTCGTTTTCAACCATGTGAATTTACCTCAGGCTACTCAATTTTGCATGTAAAAATGGGCAAGATGATAAATTTCATGTGATGTGGGACACAATAAAGTTTAAAACAACAACAACAAAAACACAACACAAAAATCCTGTAAGCATAGCCTTCCACCATCACCACATCCACCAACATCTCTTATTAGCTTTATAAAGTGCATCTTTTTTTCTTTTGTCTTACCACTCTGTGGTATGTTCTTGTCTTATCACTCTTCTAAGACCGACATTTCTTTAAATTGTAGATGACAGAGAGCCCTTCTTTGTTTCCAAACTTCTTCTTCTTCTTCTTCTCCTTCTCTTTCTTCTGGTTTTCATAGCTGTTCTTCACTGCAAGAGCTCCTTGACCTTCATTTGTCACCTAAATCTGACAGTCACCTAATGCAGATTCTCAAAGGGTGTCCCTGAAAGCCCTCTACTTCCCCTAAAACACATCATGGACTGTCACGTGGTGAGTGAATGATTACATCTGGATGATGTTCTGCATCCTCACCTTGGCAGAACTTCTGCTTTTAATCTGTTTGCAAATTTGGTTGTGGTCTCAAAACTCATCTGAATGATTAAAAATAAAGAGCGGAAGAAAAAACAGAGCAAAAAAAAAGAAGGAGAGGAAGAAAAACAAAGAAAATGAAGAAAAACAAATGAAGATTTGGGGAATACCATATGAACACACAACCTTGAATGAAATACAAAACACACAGAGAACCTAATCCATTTGCATCGATGATACCTTGCTTTCCTTTTAGAAGACTCTGAAATCGGTGAATTTTTCTTATTTATCATAGTCCTGCAGAGAAATACTTAGAGCCCAAGACATAAAGGAAACAAAAAGGAAAGTTACTCTACAAAAAACAATAAGCTTATTTGTTCATGGTTCTTTCCTATTAGCGTTCCCTCTATGTCCAAGAGAAAGCATGCAAGAATGCTAATGCTTTTAGATGTTTCCACTTACATTCACAGCACAAATCCTTAATGAGCTCTTGGCACCACATATAATTTTGGAATGGTTTCATGATGGCCTAGTTTAACTTAATTACAGGCAACAAATTTGTCCAGCAAGGATAACAAGGAAACATTATAATGCTGTTTATTGCAATGTCAACCAGGTTTGGTAAACTCTGTTCCGATTTTTTTTTTCATCAGAGCTGGCTTGGCAATGCATCATATTAAACACTGAAGACTCATCTTTTATATTCACCCACAATTGCCTTCCCATTTGCTAATCTGAACTCTCCTTGTCTGATTCTATTTGCTTGGGAGTTTTCCAAAGCCTTGACTTGGTACTCTGGCTTTTTGAACTGGCTCCTTCCCTGTGATCTGCATTAAGAAATCCTGCCACCCTATAGAACTCTTAATTGTCCCATATATCTTGAATTTTATTTTATATCTAGTCCAAGAAAGTCAGCACTGATCATTTCTGTTCTATGAGACCCTCTGAAGCGGAATCTCTTTTTGTCTCAATGAAGGAGATGTTAGAAGGATGAGTCAGTCTCAGGAGCCACCTTTACAAATCCAAAGGAAAACTAGTAGTTCCCAGACCTACCTTCACTGTAATAATTAGTGAGTTAATGCCACCTTCTACAAAGGCCTTAGTTACTATTTCTGGGACAAATGAGACTAACCAGGCTTCCACTCATCTGTACCTTTTTCTACTAGGAGCATAGGCACCATCAATTTGAGTCACAGGGATCATAATGCAAAGGGAACTTAAGTGCTATTACAGGGGAAATAAAATGATCAGTTTTTAACAACCAGAAAAATGTGGTCTATATTTTCAGGGGCAGGGAGTCTTTGGCTTCCTATAAAATACATGTTAGATAACTGTCAATTTTATTTGAATCAAAATCAGAAACTGCTGGCTATGTCAGGAGGGCAGTGGCCAGGCAAAATATGTATTTTCTTTCTCCTTTTCAGTGAGCCAGTTTAACAGAATGAGGTTTAAAAAATAAATCCTGTTTAGGGGGTAAAAAGAAAAAGAAAGGTTGAGTGATAAAAATCTCTGGGATTTACAATAAATTTCAAGATACTCAAACTCCTCAAATTCACTAAAGTTTCTAAAACAAAGCAAAACAAAACAAAAATAGTTCCTAGTTTGAATATTTTGCATGTTCAAATACTCTGTTTCTGAAACACAAGTTTGCCTTGTCAGACCCTTTCCTTCCCAAAAAGGGCATGGAAAATAATTTGTATCCAGCAACCGATTTAAATCATCTATTGACTATGAATTACATTCCTTTATTTACATATTGAAACCACTTGCAAGAGTAGCTAACCAAAATGTGTAACAATCACAGAGCAGCCATTTACACATGAACATCCACAAGGCAACTTCAAAACAAATGCGCAAAACTGGTAGAATTTTAGGAATTAAATACACAAAGTTAAAAGATCTCCACAATCTGCAAATAATTGATAGAATAAAATGGAATAGTTAATAAGGTGGTTTATTTGGGAAAGCTACAAACTAACTAAACATAACTCACATGGTTAGAAAGTCAATTCAACACTGAAAAGTGCACTTATTTTCTTAAATGCACATGAAGAATTCACCAAATAAATCATAAGAACATAAAGTATCAACTTAAAGAAATGATACATTCAGGAGATAAATTTAAAAATAATTAATAAAATACATATTTAGAAAATGTTCCTAAATTTGGTAATTAACACACTTTAAAATAACTTAATAATTAAAATAGAAGACATAAAAAAGGAAATATTTCATAATAAGTGAGTAAAGGACAGTAAAAGGTTCTGAGATGCAGTTAAAACCATGCATATGTGATATTTGTACACTTAAAATTTATGTTTTAAAAGAAGTGTCTGAGGTTAATAGTTTTAACTTCCACTAATAATTTAAAACACTACAGTAAGAGAATAAGATGTATATCCATGAGTAAATAATAAAAATAATGGCAGAAACAATAAAATAGAGAACAGTGATAAAGTCAGCAAAGCTGAAATGTGGCCCATTCATAAAATGTATCTAAATAAAGTTGTCCAAGAGTGGGGAGAGGGACACACAGAGAGAGAGAGAGAGAGAGAGAGAGAGAGAGAGAGAGAGAGAGAGAGAGAGAGAGAGAGAGAGGAGAGAGAAATACACAAAATATAAAAACCAGGAATTAAAGAAGAAATCCCAAGAGATCTCCTATGAAATTCAATAAAGAATATGAACAACTTTATACTAGCTGACTCTGACAACCTAGCTGACAAGGGACAAAAGTAGAAATAAGAATGACATTATTTCTAGAAAACTTAATTCTGTATGCAAAGAAACCTCAGGAAAATATAAAAAAATCTATTATACATAATAAGCAATTCAACAAGGTATGGGACACAAAAATAATTGTTCTATTTATGAGCAACAAAACCATAGAAAATTAAATTTGAAACAATGCCTTCCATGGTAATGCCAAATTATAAACTAAGAGATTTATTTTTCAGAGTTGCATAAGATCATTTCTTTGAAAAGTATAGTATTGTATGTAAAGTATAACTAAGAAAGACCTAAATCAGAAGTTGGCAGTAAAATCAGAAATTGGCAGAAGGTCAGAAATTGGCATAAAGTCATCTGGGTAATGAAACAGATCAGGGTATTACAGAAGGGCAAGGAATTCAAGGTCCCAAACAACCAAATTGTTGGTTAGAGAGCTGCTGTACACCAAGTGGAGGTGTATTTCTGACTTCACCATCTGAAAACCAACTTCCAGAGGGAAATCATTACTAACAAACTTGTAGAGGAAAAATGCCAAGTCAATAGCTACATACCAGTTACCAGGGTATGTGTTGATTTCCAAAAGTGATGAAAATTGTCAATAGAAGTTTTCAAAATGAAAGAGACAGGAGGTAACCCATTGTATTAATGAGCTTATTTCATACACCCATTTCTAGATGTCAGACATCATTAAAATTAGTTCATTATATTAAAGTCATTAAATTTAAAATCTTTATTTGGTCTTGACATTCTACTTGTTTGCAAATGTTTAGTAAATGTGGGTTTCCTTCTAAATCTTAGTGAAAAAGTTTGACTTTTTTTGTCTGTTTTCTGCTACTGATAATATTTACTTCTTCCTATGGATCTCAGTTTTTAAGGAAGTTGATGGGTGCTGAGTTGGGGTGAGTCTCTAATGAAGATAGGCTAAAGGTTAATATATTATTAATTTCTAATATTTTATAACTATATATTTATCTTAATAAAGTATGAAATAATTCGAGGTAGAGTTCATGCATTTATTACAGAAAGATTGATAAGAAAGAGAGAAAAGAAAAAAACTCTAGTACCTTAAATTCTTTCTGAACATCTTGTCAACAAGTGATGCTCTTGCTAAGAAGTGTACATTTCCTATCTGTAGGGATTAAGTAACTATTTTACATTTGTTTCACCATCTCAATACTAAGATAGCAATAGGGAATGTGAACTAGACTAAGAATATTCTGCTGTGATATTATCTATTTTGTTTTTAGATATACATGGCAATAGGGTGTATTTTGACAAATTATACATACATGGGGTAAAATATTAAAAGTTTGATTTCATTCTCCATGATGTGGAGTTGTACTGGTCATATATTCATATGGGAGCATAGAAAATTTATGTCTGATTCATTCTGCTCTTTCCTATTCTCACCCCCTCCCTACCCTCATTCCCCTTTATCTAATCCAATGAAATTCTATTTTCCCCTCTTTACACTCTCTTGTTATGTGTTAGAATCCATATATCAGAGAGCATATTCAACCTTTGGTTTGTTGGGACTGGCTTAATTCAATTAGCATGCTATTCTCCAGTTCCATCCACTTAACAGCAAGTGACATAATTTTATTCATCTTTATGACTAGATAATATTCAAATGTGTATATATACCACATTTTCTTTATCCACTCATCTGTCGAAGGGCACTTAGGTTGGTTCCATAGCATGGCTATGGAGAATTGAGTTGCTTTGCTATAAACATTGATGTGGCTACATCTCTCCAGTATGCTGATTTTAAGTCCTTTGGTTTTAGACTGAGGAGTGAGACAACTGGGTCAAATGATGGTTCCATTTCAAGTTTTATAAGGAATCTCCATACTGCTTTCTGGAGAGGTTGTAAAAATTAGCAGTTTCACCAGTAAAGTTTGAGTGTACCTTTTTCCCCATTTTCTTGACAACACTGATTATTACTTGAATACTTGATAGTTGCTATTCTGACTGGAGTGAAATGAAATCTCAGTGTAGTTTAAATTCTCATTTCTTTAATTGCTAGAGATGTTTAACATTTTTTCCATATATTTTTGACCATTCATATTTCTTCTTCTGTCAAATTCCTATTCAGTTCTTTGCCCATTTATTGATTGTGTTATTATTAATTTTTGGTGTTAATTTTATTTAGTTCATTGTATGATCCTGGAGACTAATGCACTGTGGTGCAAATGGTAAAGGTTTCCTCCAATTATGTAGGCTCTGTATTCATGTTCTGTGTTGTTTCCTTTGCTGTGAAAAAGCTTTTTAGTTTGATGCCATCCCATTTATTGATTCATGATTTTAATTCTTGTGCTATAAAAAAAGCTCAAACTATCCCTATTTGCCCATGACATGATTCTGTATTAGAAGATTCAAAAAACTGCACCATAAAGTGTCTTGAAATCATAAACAAATTGAGCAAAGTAGCAGGATATAAAATTAATATCCATACATCAATTGTGTTCCTATACATCAATAACAAATTAGCTGAAAGAGAAATCAGGAAAACCAATTCATTCGCAATAGCCTCAACAAAAATAAAATACCTGGGAATCAATCTAAAAAAAAAAAAACAAGTTAAAGACATATACAATGAAAACTACAGAACACTAAAGAAAGAAAGTGAAGAAGACATTAGAAAATGGAAATACCTCCCATGTTCTTGGATAGGCAGAATTAATATTGTCAAAATGGTAATACTACCAAAAGCACTATGCAGAATTAATGCAATTCTCATTAAAATTCCAATGATGTTCTTCATAAAAATAGGAAAATCAGTCTTGAAATTCATTTGGAAAAATAAGAGGGCCATAATAGCCTAGAGCAATCCTTAGCAAGAGAAGTAATGCAGGAGTCATCACAATACCAGACCTTAAATTACACTACAGAGCTAAGGTAACAAAAATGGCATGGCATTGGCACAAAAACAGAATTGGAGACCATGGAACAGAATAGAAGACACAGAGACAAACCCACATCAGTAGAGTTACCTCATATTAGACAACAGTGCCATAAACATACATCAGAAAAAAAAATGTGGCCTATTCAACAAATGGTGCTGGGGAAACTGGAATTTCATATGTAGTAGATTGGAATTGAATCTCTATATCTTACCCTGCACAAAATTCAACTCATAGTGAGTCAAAGACCTTAGTCTTAGACCAGAGACCCTGTGCCTAGTAGAAGAAAAAGTAGACCCAACTCTCCATCACATTGACCCCTCATGGCTTTTTAAAGATATGAAAAACCCAGTTATTATTTGTTCTGTAAGTTGTAATATTTCATCAATAAAATTATTTTGTTGTTAATATTTTACCAACACTCCCAAGATTTCATGCCTGAAAATCTTCTTGGTTACCAGTTGTTACAAAGGGGTTTATTTTTGGTGTATTGTGTGTTTGTTTCTTCTGTGCATATATGTTTCTATTTGAAACATTTAAATTTAGGAACTAAACAGATTCATAGAGCCTCTGAATTATTACAGGTCTTATGTACATACCTGCTTCAACTTCTGTCCCTGGTTTTGTCACTATCTGACAAAACTAAATCAGCCTACTTTTCATTCTATTTTTTTAAAAAGAATAAAAAGCAAAATAAATAAATAAAATTATTAGGTTTCTTCCTGCTGAGCTCTACTTACCTTTCTTACCTAAGGCTAACTATTATCCTTCATGAAATTTCTTCTAACCTGAGAATATTAAGCTAAATTAGATTTTACAGGCTCAAAAACCATGTGCTTCTTCTGAAAAGTTACTTATTTTAGTTTCAACATTTGAATTCCAATCTCTCACAAAGCACTTTGCATCTGGTATATGTTTACTAAATATTCATTGAATGAATTTCCCATCATCATTTGAAATTTATCTTCTTGTATTTTGGTGCCTTTGCTATTTTACATGTTCTTATTTCTTTGGCAAATGCATATGTTTTAACTAATTAGGTTACTGGAATTGTTGCATTCCATGTGTCCACACTGTAACTGGAAAGAAGAAAAATAATCATGAAGTCCACCTGCAATAGAATTGCTGTTCTATCAAAGTAAATAGGGTTTTAATGATTTTTATATTATAAAAGTTGGTTTACAGTTTCTGATGATGAAATGACAATTGTATGGCTCAGAATTATAGTCTGAATCTAAGTTAAATTGCTGTCTATGAGTCCTGTAAATAGTAAACATTTTAAATGTAGTAGGAAGCATACCTTGCATTTTTGAATTTTCTCAGTTTGATGGGGAGTTAAATTTTGATACATACACCAGAAAAATGAATATCTGATACAAAGATAATAATAGGAGTATAATAACAAAATGCCTTTGTCTGGTCTATTCACAAATAATAACATCTGCCCATAGCTCTGGAAGCTGGGAAGTCCAGAACAAGGCCCCAGCAAATTTGGTCTGCAGGGGCTCATTCCCCAGAGGCAGCCCCTGCCAGATTCTTCCTCACTTGATAAAAGGTGCAAATAGGCTCCTTGGAGCCTCTTTTACAAATATGCTAATCCCATCCACGAGTCTGGAAACTTCATGACTTGGTCATTTCCTGAAAGTCCCACCTCTTATACCATCATATTCTGAATTCTGTTCCAATGTGTGGATTTTAGGTACAAGGATATTTATACCTAACACTCAATTGATTGGGAGCTTAATTGGATTATTGCTTTGTAGCTTGGTTTTCTGTCAAACCATACATAACTTTAAAAGTTTTCCTGAAACTGAAATGTACAAAAGTACAATGTAAATACATGGACAAGACTGTATTATGATAATCTTATGTAAAATCCACTCAATTGTTCACTAAAAATGGTATATTTTTCATAATCATCTTAATAATAGATTCATTTTTTTAAAAAAATGCAGTATATCTATAAAATGAAATAAAGTGAGAACAAAATGGTTAAAGCAGAGCTCATTTACTCTTGAATCAGAATGTTAGAGCCTTCAAAGAAAGTTTGTCAATAGAGGCACATATATCAAATTTGCATTTAACTTATTCAACTATGGCTGCTTGGGCAAAGGCATAAAGATCTTGATAGGTAGTGGTAACTTCAGCAGTGACAGTGGGAGGAAAAAAGAAACTTGTGGAGTGAGGTTAGTCTCTCTTCCTACACCACTCACAGGCTAGTTAAAATTCATAGACTCTCTTGTGAGAGGGATAGAAGATAGGAGTACACTCCTCTCCATTTGGCCCCAGTTTGCAGATGCTGAACAAGAGCCAATTTATTAATCTGGTCTCATCCTAGAAGTGGGGACCAAGAAATAAACCTGGATGTGTTAGACACATTGACAGGCAGCATTTGGGGAACTTGGGACTCAATAAATTAGTTTCCTGCTTGAAATTGGAACAATTGAGAGACAAATAACTCACCTAGTAGCACTGAAAATATCATTCATTGTGTAGTGGTGTATCCCCAAAACATTTGTGGCATGGAGGAATAGAGAGTCTTATTTATTTTCTCTAGACAGATGCCATCCAAGACAGGGAGAAGCTGATCAACTCAAACTCAGTTCCTTTCCTCAAATCACAAATTCTTTAAAAAGTCATGTTGCAGCCTGGGAAGAAATGACTGAGGTTACCATGCACAGGGAACTTACTATAATAAGAGTCTTCCCCATAAGCTCCATTGAAATCTGGGATTGAATTCCTTTCTAAAGTGCATGTCAGTCCTCAGACTAACAACTTCCTTAAAATATTCTATCTAAATGGGATTAGATTTATCTTACATCTGAATTAGACCCTATCTTTTTTGCATTATTGAAACCTAATACAGGAGTCATAGTCCTTCACAAATGTCTTTCTTAATGCAGCTTTAAATTTTCTGGAGTTTAGCTTCTTTGCAAGTCAGAAACTATGTGTTTGTCATTTTTGTTTGTCTCAAGGCTTCACACACAATAAGTATTCCAGACATTTTTATTAAGGGGATGACTGAATATGAAATGAATGAATAAAGAGAATGATATTTTTATAATCACTAAAGTATTGGGTGACATTGTCTGAATAAACATGTTTGGTCAAATACACTAATTAAGTCACACACAAGGATTTTTAAACCCCAAAGACTACTCAGATATAAATACAGAGTCAACTTGGGACATGTGTGTCATTTTACCCTCATTTAAAGCCACAGCATTCTTGGAAGAACCAGCAAGACAGCATAACGCTTGAAGCATTTGGGATCTTTATGCAGTGGGGTATTTCATGACCTTTCCCTCCCCTGTCCTTTTTATAAATAAAATTTAATGAGAGGTACTTGGGTCTTTAGTGTTTTCCAAAGCGACTCCGGCCACTAATTGGCTGAATTGAACCGCTGCTGCCTACTTCATTTAGCACAGCATGAATTAAGCAGACTGCTTAATAAAAACCTCTACTACTCGCAGCAAACTAACCTCAGATGGGCAGGGCAGGAAGAAGACATTGTGCACCTTTGAGCAAACAGCAGAAAGTTCTGCAAACTTCTTTCAATGACAAGGAAGTGAAGCACTTCAACCACTTCAAGTTCAAAAGGGAAGGCAGAGTGGGTAACATTATCTGAAACTAAGGGGAAGATTTCTTCTCATAGTGAGTAGCAGAGGAAATGCTGTTTCACAGAGAAAGTCTTGAGGTTCACACAAAATTGAGCTTGTTTGGCATGGTTCCTCTGAATATGTGCCAAGCACAAATTACGATACGCTTTTCTCTTGGCAGCCTCCGATTGCATTAGGCAAGGGTTTCAAATCCATAAACTCTTTCTGAATAATTTCTTCTGGTGGTGGCCTTATCATACAGTATTGAAAAATATCCCCCTAGAAAGACCCTAAATGGATGCTTTTCCAAAATAGAAGTGTGGCGGGTCATGTGTTAATAGCATAATCTGACTAAACTGAAAGAAACTCTGCAGGGTAAAAATAGCTTTGGATCTGATGTTGAGAAGGAAGGAAACATTTTCACAATATCGAACAATTTGTTGCTATTTCAGAAAAAAAGAATTGATTGGAACGCATTGCAGACAAAATGTAATCAATGTAGAGACTCTGAGAACAATATTCAAACTCAACTGTGCAAATGCTAGCAACATAGAATTTTTTTAGGTCACTTCTCACTTTGGTGCTTCTCATTTCCATTTCACCAGAGTGTGATCTTTCTTGAGCTGTAATATGAATTATATTTAAATTCTTTTAATAATAACAACTTCCAGCCCCTGAAGCCAAATGAACATTTTTTTAAAATATAATTAAATGAGGAAAAATGTTTTGAAACCAGGGTACACTTTGAGCATTCCTCTAGAACATTTTTTTTGGCTTAAATGTGCCTGTGAATCATCAGTAGGGAAATATTAAAATGCAGCAATATGAGCTGCTTTGAATATTTTGGTTCAGTGAAGCTGGCCCTATGACAAAGCACCATTCTGAAATGAAAACCTTATGAAGAAAACTGCATAAGGTGACTCTGAGGAATGTTTTGTTCAAAATTTGTCACTGTCTTCAAAAAGGTAAGGACTGAAGTTGAGAGTCAAGTTTCAGAAATATTTATAATAACTTGACAAAGTGATTTAATGTCTGGTAATTCTATCCATAAAATATTGTTCCTATTCTATGCTGTGCTGTCATGGCAGTTGAGGGCTTTTTAGACATTCTTTTAAAAAGGAAAATGACTATAGCAGTTTTAAGATAGAGAAAAATCCATAATTTAAGTTCATTTCAGTCAAAATTAATTAGAAAATTTAGGAGGAAGAAGCTTTTGAATTGGTGATTTAATTAATTCAATGCATTACAACATTGTATTACTATCATTTTGTTATTGATTCCTAGTTGCATCTAGGGAAACTTTCACATGTAGTTGGAAAATATGTCTGTTCTTCAGTGGTTGGGAATACATTGTGCTAACAAAGTCAATTCAGGCAAGTTGGCTACTAGTGCTATTCAAACAATCCACATTTTCATGTTTATTTTCAATGTCTACTATCAATTAGAACAAAAAAGTTAAAATCGGCATATTATGAATTATATCTCTGCTATTAGGACATTCACAAACCAAAGCTAATATTACCAAGATAAGTTCAAACTCTGGTCAAAATAAAAAAAAAAAAAACACCAAGCAATAACAGAGGGATTCAGAGTAGAGCAAATACAGAGTGGGAATGCACCAGAGCAAAGGATTCTGAGTTTGGAGAACATGAATTCTCCATAATTACTGCAAGTAAAGCTCTCTAAATGCAGAGGAGAGAGTATAATCCTTACACTAAACTTGCCTCTTCTCCAGAGGACAAGATGATTTCCATATTCCAAAGTTATTCACTGTTCAAATGTCCTTGAAAAGATAGTTTGAAATAAAATCTGCCAGTGTATTGGTCTTTATGTTTGCATGATAAAAATCAAAATTTCCAGGTAAATTTGGATTTCAAGTCAACAATGAATTCTTAGCATAAATATGTTTCCAGCAATCTGAGGGGTCATATTCATACTAAAATTTTTTCATGGGATATCTGAGCATCCTTAAATTTTATTTGCCAAATGTGGCTGTTATACTTGCTTGAAAATACAAACAAATGCCAAAGGCCCTCCACTAATTTTCTATCAGTGGTAAATTTTCCAAAGTCCTTTGCTTTTTATAACTTTATTCCCCAAGGGAAACCTCAGTTCCAAACCTGGGGAACATGCCATAATAGAAACATTTCTGTATCTCTGGTCATAGAAACCAGGAAAAATTCAGATAGATTAGAGACATGAGAGAATCTCAGAGAGGAGACAATAGGGAAAGGAATCTCAAATCTCTATGGTAAACTCATAACATTCTCAGTCAAGCCCCTATCTATGAATGCAGAAGAGTATAGACCCAAGCACCATATCAAAACTTAAATCACAAAAGTGAGGTTTGGCACATTCCCCAAAGAAGGGGAGACAGAGCTTTAAATCTGGCTCTAACTAAAATGATAGACTGCTAAAATAAAGTTGCCAATACCTCCAAGTGTTGAAAATAAAACTTTGAGTCTACACAACATAATAGTCATAAAATCCAGGATATAATCAAAAAGCACCAAATAAATCAGAAATTTTAAATCTAAAAAACAAAAAAAGTTATTTTTTTCATATTCTCAAGGGAAAATGCAATCAAAATATGCTAATATTCAATTATTTAGATGTTGTATTATCAGAGAAGGATCTCAAAGCTCCTATAACCATGATCTTTGAAGCAAAGAAGAATATAAGTAAAATAAATTAAAATGGGCAATCTCAATAGAAAAAAATAAAAAGAAACAAAACTATAGAACTGATAGCTAAATTTCCAATTAAAAATATTGATAAGTAAGCTTAATTGCATAATTGAATTACAAAAATTTCAGAAACTTCAAATAGTTTAATGTAAATTTTGCGCTATGAGGGGCAGAAGAATACAAAAGAGTAGAATCGAAAGAAAATAAAAAGAAATGCTGGGGATATGTCAAAATGCAGAAGAAATTTGTAGTTGGAGTCCCAGAAGAATAAATGAGAGAATTTGGGCACAGTAGGATTTGAATAACAATGACTAAAATTTTCTAACACAGGGGGGAAATGGAAATTCAGATGAAGACCAGTAAGGACAAATTTTGGGTAAACAAAGCCTAGATATATATTTTTTTTAATCATCAAAGTGTTGAGGTCTGAAGAATTAAAAAGTAAAATCTTGAAAGAAGCGAGAAGTTGAACAGAAGTGATATCAGAAGGAGTCTGGACCTGTGGTAAAAAGAACAGGATAAAAATAGTAAATTATCAGGATAGACACAAAACATCATACTGGCTTCTGAAGTCATCTGAAGTGTATGTTCCAATTTAAAGCACCAACAAAAAGCAAAATAATTCTAGCTTTGGGACTTGGGGTGTCAACTGTGATAAGTAGAAGCCTGGCAGTTGCCACACCATTCCTATCAAGAGGGGAAAGCAGGACAAGATAAAAAAGAACTGGATAAACTTACTACCTGGGATCTATCAGGGAATTTGCTGGGAAGACTGCCATGCTGAAATCCAGAGGCGGGAGCATCAAGAGATATAAAGCCCATGTCATCCCGTCTCCAGGGGAAGCCAACCTGGTCAGAATACAAAGAATACAGAGTGGTGATCCCATTGAACTGCGGGGGCTGAGCAGGGCCATCTGAGAGGACATTCCCAGAAACATGAGTTTTGTGTGAATCTCCAAACTCTGTGTTTGCTCAATATGAATCCAAGTTCTTAGCACAAATACAACAAAGACACCATCATGGCTCTGGCAGGAGGAACCCAAGCAACACATGTAGAACAATTTCAAATAACTGAAATAGGTAGTCCAGTCCCAAGAAGGTGAAGTTCCAACCCCACTGCTTAGAAATGGGCTATGCATGGAGACCTCTTTCCAAAGGGTGAAGGAGGGAGGGTGGGTGTCGTAGTGGAATCCCTCCACTAGGACCTTTTCAATGGCGAAACTGCCATTTATTTAATTGCCAGTATACGGTTTCTGTTAGTAAACATTGCCCACACTCCTGAATAAAATGTCATTTTCTCCTGTTCTTAGGAGTAACAGTCAGTTAAATTAATAATTTGATGAATAATATATAAAATGCTTTGATTTTTAAGTAATTTCTCTAAAAAAAGAAAAAACTAGTTTCTAATGATAATTAAATATTCTGTTTCTTCTTTCAGATATTTGTTCAGTTTCTTCTAAATGTTGTAAAGCTATACTATTAGAGTTTGTTTCTATTTAGACTTGTATCATAGTAATATATTGACATTTTTAAAAAGCAAATATTCCTTTAAGTGTTGGTAACATTGTTTATCTTAAAATGTATCTGAATTTTACACAGTTGATAAGGATTTCATGTAATCTTTTATTTATTTATTTATTTGTTTGTTTGTTTATTTATTTATTTATTGGTGTAAAAGAATGAACCCATAACCACTTAATCACTGAGACACAACCCCATATTCCCAGATCTCAACCCTTTTTTTCCCCCACATCCCCACATTTCAATCTTTTTTTTTAATGCTTTATTTTGAGACCCAGTCATGCTAAGTCCTTAGGGCTTCCTAAATTGCTGAGATTGGTCTCAAATTTGTAATCATGCTGCCCCAGGCTCTGGGATTACAGGCATGCATCACTGAGTCTAGCTTTATGATCTGTTTTGGCATAATATACATATTTTTCTTTAACAGAGTGCATAGAAAAATCTGTAAAGCAGAGTAATTTATTTGCAAACTATACTTCTTACAAGGGGCTAACATCCAGATTATATAAAGAATTCCAAAAACTGGAACAGTAAAAAGAAATGACCTAACTAAGAGTGGACAATAGATATAAATAAACACTTTTTTAAAGGAAGCATGCAAATATGCAAAAGGTAGATGAAAAACATGTTCATTAACAGGAAAGTGGAAATCAACAGTACAATGAGATATCACAGACCAAAGGAAACAAGTACCACCAAGTCTGAAAAGTGTACCCCCACACACCACTGGTGGATTGTATACTAGTACAAGCACTGTGGAAAACAGTGTGGAGCTTTCTCAGAAAATTAGAACTAGAACTACCACATGATTAAGCTTTCCTACTCTTAGGTATATACCCCAAGGAAACCCAATCAGTATGTCAGAGAAGCTGCACTCCTGCATTTATTGCAGCAGTGTTTATGGCAGCCAAGAAATGGAGACAATCAAAGTGTCTATCAATGGAAGAACAGATAAAGAAAATTAGATATGTATATACTTTGGAATATTATTTTGCCCTATAAAGGATGATGTCCAATCAATTGCATGGATGGAACTTGAGACCAATGTACTATGTAAAATAAGCCTCACACACAAAAAGTGCACATGATCTCATTTATTCAAAATGTCAATCTTATATAGAAGTTGAGAATAGAATGGAAGCTACCAGAGACTGCAGAGAGTGTGGGAGGGAGGGTTTGGCAGAGGTTGATCAATGGGTACAAAGTGACAGACAGGAATAAGAAGTTTTGGTGTGCTAATGCAGAGAGGGTGACTATGGACAATGATAAGGTGTTGCAACTTTTTTTAACTATAGAAAAAAGAGTTAATGATGTTGGATTACAAACTTAAAATAAGTTCTCTTACATGTCAAATGTTTTGTGAGAAAACTACCTTTGTGAATCTTAGCAGAAGTGTAAGAGATTTGCATTTTCAGCTCACTTCCCAGATTTATCTGGTGCTATTGAATCATCGACCCTTTGGAAAATAATAAGTGAACAAAATTGCTACGGAGAAGAACTATACTACCTGTCTGTGTTGTTCCCCTTCAGATTCCAGTCCGTCCAGTAAAGCAAAATGTCTGGACAATTTGGTTCATTTCTTCTCATCTCAGCGATGCCACCGCATCTGTGGCAAATCTGCTGCTCTGTAGAGGCGCAGGCGGCTCTGCATCTCTCAGGGATGGAAGCTGCAGTTGGCAGGTACCCAGCCCCAAAAGGTTTGCCCTTCTGTAAAATTTAATTCATTTAAGCTTCTCTGCTTCTACAGAAAAATAATGGCTTTTAGAAAGTTGGGAATTTGGATTTTTTCTTCTTTTTTTCCTGTGGCATAATTTTAAATTTTAAAAATATCTACATCTTTTTAAAAAGTGGGAAATTACCTAATTTGAATGATTTGAAAATAATTTAAATTTAAATTTAATTAATAAATGGGTGAATTTCAATATGTATCTGTACCTTATTTATTATAAAATATGATTTTAGATGATTTTAATTATATTAGAAAAGTTTATATTAATTATATTAGAAAAGTTTAAATTAAATACATACAAAATGGTTAAACAGTTTAAAATATACCTCAACTGCTTTTCTATTCAAATATATACTTTTCTATTCAAATATATTATAATTTAAAGTACATTTTGAGGTAAATTCTGGGCTTTTACCTATCCAAAGATTTTCCTCAAATTAATCTCTGGAATTATTATATTCATGTAAATTAAAATTTGCATTTTAGTTTTAATGGTAATTTAACATAATCATGTGAGGTAATATAATAACATATTAACATAGTGTCCAGAATGTTTTGCTCTTAATTTGGGAAAAAAATATTTGCAAACTTTATAAAAAATAATTAGTACACTGCTTCAGGATATAAGCTTTCAATGGTTTATTATTAATAATGAAATGTCAAATGTATTCACATATGAAAAGATTTGAAAAGCTTTGTAATGTTGTCAATCTTCATTTTTTATTTTATAAATTTTTCTTAAAAAAATTCTCCATTTTCTCTTGCGAGATTATTCAAAATGAAGTTTTTAAGATTTAGATTATATTTTTAAAATGTATTGATGAGACAGTTTTTTAATAGAGAAAAAAATATGCTGAGGCAAATTTCCTAAGAACAGATAATAAATTAAGACCCTTGAAAGCCAATTTAAGCCAATTTAACCATTTAAACTAGAGATGAGCTGCTGTGCCTTTTGCATCACTTGACCATCCTCCAGTTTTGGAAATAATTTTTTTGAAGGACAGTAGCTGCCCCACACATTCATGTTTTGTATAGCTCCTATTCTGCTATTAATGGTAAAGTTAAGTAGTTACAACAGAGACCTTAAGTATTGCAGAAACTAAAGCAGTTTCTAATTTTCCCTTTTCAGAAAAATAAAATAAAATAAAAAGTTTCTGATCTCCAGCTCTTCCTTTTCACATTTTAAAAATAGACATTTGATCCACGTTTTTGTCCTGTGTATTCTTACTTTAGGGCTTTTGTTTTCCTTTCACAGAGAATAGGGTTATTTAATAAAAGGGTGGAAATAGGATTCTGTATGTCTAAAAAATTTATTGTATTATTTTTCCTTACTTATTATCCCCAATTATTTTATGAAATATATTATCAGACACTTTGAGTCTTTATGCTGACATAATTAAATAATCTGTGTTGCACTTTTTTATTATAAAACATTTAATGTGAGGTACGCCAGATATACCTAAGCATAGTATTTTCTCCTTTGAACTTCTTCCCGGATTCTGTGTGTGTCTGGCTGACTGTCAACTAGAGATTTACCACTACTTTAATAGCACCACTCCATCTTCAGCCTTAACTTTTAATCACATCTGATGCTAAAGACATTTTGATTATTCCTTACCAAAATAATGAAGCAAAATCCAAGGAGACAAAAAATAAATTCTCAGAGATGCTTTTCCTGGATTTGTAAATGTTACAGAACGTTCTTGTGAGATTGTGTAAAACACAGTCTCCCTCATACAACCTAATTAATGACCAAAGTTGCATAACAGAGAATTTAAATGTGCTACAGCTGTAGTCTGAAGGGTTCCTCAAAGGCACACGTGTGAAAGGCTTTGTCCTTTTGAGAGGAGGTAGGACTTTAAGAGATGGGTTTTGTAGAAGGAAATTACATCATTGGGGTATGCACTTGAAAGACACCTCAGCCTCTTCTTTACCCTTCTTTGCGTCCCAGTTTTCTGGAGGTGAACAGGCTGACTCAACTGCATGCTTCTACCCTGGTATGCTACCACAGGCCCAAAGCAACAGCACCAAGGAGCCATTGTTTGAAATCTTTAAAAATGTGAGTCAGTGCAAATCTTTTCTCCCTATAAGTTGGTGATCTCAGGTAGTTTGTTCATAGTGATGGAGAACTAAACAGACTTCAAACTTTAATATGATTGATTCCATCTCAATATAATCTGTATTTCTAGGGAGCTGTTCTCTGTAATTCTGAAGTCTATAACTTACAGCAAACCTGTGCATATTATTTATTATTTTTCATGTAATAGAAATGATTGCATGATAACAAAGTAACCTTTTTTTTCTATAGTGTGAACAAATAAAGCTTGCCTGAATCTCTCAGTGCTCTTCCAAAATGCTTTCACCTGCTAAAACAATTCATGTACCATGATAATCATATTTATGTCCATTGATGTAGTTTATTGATGTAATTCCAAAAACTAGGAAAACATCTCAGATGCTTTCAAGAGAGACCAATAGTTAGGTTACAACAGGGAATAGGCTTACAAATTATAGTCTCAAGGTGCCTGGGAGACTGGGTTTTTATCTTCCTAGGTGATTGATTTTAAAGAAGAATGAAGCCCAGAAACCTGGAGACTGGCTCCTTTGGAGATTTTATTCACATGCCAACAGGTTGCAGGAAGGAGATCTTTTTAGGGAAGGCAAGGATGGATGTTCCCTTCTCCATAATGAGCAGGAAAAACAAATTCATTTTCCTTAGCTCTCACATGTGCAAAATCCAGCCACTCATCCAGAAAAAATCCCCCCTGGTTTCCATCATATCACCACAGTAGCAGAGGTCGGAGGCAAGGAGAAATGCTTACAATTTGCTGAAACACAATTAATAAAGAAATCAGTCTCTGATCCAGAACATATTGTGTTCACATTAAGGAAAAAAAATTATAAAGATCAATATTAAATAGCAATATAAAATGTACTGACAGATTTGAAAAATAATAATTATTTTTTATATGAGATAATATATTCAAAAGTGAGAAAATTTGAAAAACAATTATTATTTTTTATATGAGATAATATATTCAAAAGTGAGAAGGTGGGTATAGAGGAAGAATATTTGAAAATATAACTTCCAGATAATATGTTATGATTTTTTTAATCTTCTTTAGGTATTTATTCATAACAAAATAAAAGCAGGGAGCAGCTGGGATGTGGCTCAGTGGTAAAACACTTGCCTGGCACGAACAGGGCCCTGAGTTTTATCCAGCACCACAAAATGATGAAGAAAGGGAAAATAGCTTATTTTGCTTATTAAATACCACTCTTTTCAATTATCTTTATTCTGTTCTGTAGAAAGGGGTTTTATCTGGCATAATTTTCTTTTATCTTGAAGAATTTCCCTAATTGATTTTAGCATTGTTCTGCTATGGGAAAATTTTCTGACCTCATATTTATCTAAAAGCATCTTAACTTCACCCTAATTTGTGAAGATAATTCATGTTAGCATGAATTTTTAATACATTGCGTTAGCAATTTAAAACATTTTGTGGGCAGCCGACTAAAATATAAATTGAAGGCAGCCAAAATCAAGAAAGGGATTTCAGTGAGGAAACTGTTGGAGTAAACGTGAACAAAATTGATGAATTGCTTGAAACAACAGGACTTATGGGAATTGCTGATTAATTAGAAAATGTATAATTAATAGGATGCCATTACTGATTGAATGAAGGGATGAATGATAGGAGTAGTGGGATCTAAATCTGGAAGGGTGCCCATATGTGTGGCCTAGAGAAATGGACATGTAGGAGGGCTGCTAATGGAGATAAAGATCAACATCAGCATTGTGGGGAGGGTCAATGAGTTCTCTTAGGGCCCACTAAGTCTTCGGACCCAGTTCAGTAGGCAATTGTATATGTGAATCTGAAAATCAGGAAAGTTACCTGGAGAGCAGAGTGTGTTTAGGAGTCCACATCCTGGTAACTAGGGTCACTGGTATATATGATGGTTTCCCTAATGGTGGCTATGAGAAGAGGGCCAAGGAATGCTTGGAACAGCAGCTCATGAAAAAACAGAAGCTTGAAGGGATTCTGAGAAAGAGCAGCCCAGAGAGGCCGAGCAGGGTAAGGGGAGAGCAATGTCAGGGGAGCCAGGGGAGGATTCAGGAGGAGCAAGAATCTGCACGAGGAGGGGAGGAGTACAATCAAGGACTGTTGAATCTCTAGAGGGTATCTTAAAAGGTGACACAAAAAGACAGCTATAAAATGTCTTGCTACCCAGAGAGTAGGTCTTGATTTGGAAAAATGGCTTATGTTCAGTTTCCTCACTTTTAAAATTTGCAAGTAGTTGGCTTACTACATGGAACAAACAATTTCCCTATTTAAAGTATTTACACTCTTACCTAGTCAGTACTACATATTATGTAAATACTTACTGTTATTACCTGAATCCGTTTCCTTGTTTTTGTTCTTTGGATCTATTTATTGAGAGTGGAAGAGTTGAGTAGGGAAATGTACACATGAAAATATATTTCTGTATTACTTGTACTTTGATGCTGTTTTAATTTTGTTTGATTATAAGCAATAAAATATGCATCTTATCCTTGAATGCTAATGTTGACGGCTATCATCACACACCAGAATGCACTGGGAGGAAGTCACTTGCCAGATGTGACTTGACTTTGTTACTGCAGGAAAGAGTGTCAGATTTCTCCTTATCTCTCCAAATCATGTTCCCAAGGGTACAGCCAGACTAGAAAATGAGGGGTTAGATGTTGTCATGGTAATTGAGGGAAGGGGCTGGACCACTTTTTATTTGCTGAAGCTGTTTTCTCTGCACTGTTTTTGGGAGGATAAGCTAAGTGTTCTTCTGAGCATCTCCCAGGTTGACTATTCCACCTTCACTGCATTATGTTGATGACCTAAAGTGGACTACAGTCACCAAGAGGGCGTGTTGAAACACTTGGCAACTTCTCCCATCAAGAGAGTGAAAAAAAAATGTGAGGGTAATTTTAATGGAGTAGTTGGAGAGAAAGCAAACCTGCAATAAATTTTGAGAACAAAGTACATGGTATACACAGGATTTCAGAAGATGAGGAAACTAATGTGGATGGCTTGAAAAACAGCCTTTAGCTTTGTCCATTACAGCATTAGAGCCAACCCACTTTCAGTTTCAGGTATTTTATATTGCAATTCTAAACTATCATTTCTATGTTTACATATAGATACAGATGCTTGTTAAAACCCAACATTTTTTTCATGCATATTCTCTAACTTTTCTTCACTATATTGTACTATGACTCTTTTGAAGTTCTCTGCTAATTCCAAGATTTTGATCATCTATCATCTATGGGACAACAGCAACTATTTATTGTTATCTTGACTATCTACTGTATGGACTTGTCTCTTTGCTTGTCTGGTATATGTGCATGTGTGTGTCTGTGTGTGTGAGAGTAGTTTTCTACCAGAATTTGTGTAAAGTAACACTACTGAAAATCCATATGATATTTTCTACTAGTAGTGGTCATCTTTACTCTTCCATTTAAGGTCAAAGGCCAATAACCTCCAACTCAGAAGAGATTGATGGGCATAGAGTTGGGGCTACAGCTTTAATGTTATTCCATCTACCTCTAAGTGGTCTCTGTTTTCTTGAGTAGAGTTCAGCCCTGCTCTTGACTGAGAATCAGAATGACCTCATTCTCCTTAGCTATGAGAACATTAGAAGAGCTTATTCTTATTTGGGAAACTAATTCATTTAATCCTATTTTAGATTTTCAGAAATATGTTTTTGTAATCCACTTATGATTTGCAGTTGTTGCTATGGGAGCACTAAACTAACTCAATTTGCTACATGCTACTGAGAAACAGAATTATTGAACTACCCTTGAGAGTTTATCCAAGGTGTCAGCCTAAAGATAACATCATGTGAGACTTTGATAGTGTCCTTTCATCTGTGCAGTATGTATTTTGTGAAAGGTTACTATTACATAGAGAAGCAGCCCTAATATCTGCAATACCTAGTTCTAGGATCCAAGGAGGGAGGGAGGAGTCACTCTTTTCAACATTATATCAGTTATCCAACTGTGAGGATTTTTATTTCTCAAGCTCTGTTTGATGGCTGGTTCTTGGAGTGGTGGTGATACGTGGTGACAGTGGTGGTGGACAGTTCATCAAGATAATTGAGTATGTGTCTGATTAAACCAAAGGTATAGCTGCCACCAGATCATACTTTGCTTTTCCTGTTGATACACCATCATGCAGAGAAATAGATTACTGTCATCTCAGGAATAACTAACTGACTATATTTACTATGAGAAAATAAGGTTATTGCTACATTCCAGGGTCTGAGACAAACACATTTTGAATTCAAAGGGTTCACTAAGCCATTTCAGCAAACACAATCTTGCTACCATGCGATGACTGGAGGTGCAAACCTCTCATGGAATAGGTGTCTGAGTTACTCAACCAGGAAAACAAGCTAGACTCCTAGCTGTGCTTGGCTGACGATGAAAAGATCTAGGACTAGTGGCAAAGAGAGATGACAAAAATGAATTTGGATCTTGAAACCAACTTCAGCCTATCTTGTTGTCATTGTAACTGGTCATTACCATAAAAAAGTTGGAGAATGAGTAGATAGTAGCGTCAGAGAGAACCTGAGCACTTCAGTCGGGGGACTGGAGAGGATGCCCTGGGCTTGGCACACATCATCTCTACTTGAAACTACTAAGGGTTCCAAGGCTGCCTGTAACAACTCTTCATATTCCTTTCCTTGGGGCTTTCTTCTGGTTAGAAGAGCATACTCAGCATACAAGGATGACTATACCTGCTAGAGAATTATTGTTCAAGTATCCACTATGGAACTCATCCTTGGAACTGATAAATAAAATTCCTCCTCTTCTCATTCGGATGTCCTTATTGTCTCCCTTTTCTCCCAAGGACTGACCTTCAGCTGTCTTCGGAAGCAAGATGCCAGTGAGAGACCCTGTATGGGCTTCCTTCCATTCTCCGTCTCCCATTCTCAGTAATTTACTGTAGTTTCCTTGGGTCATCCACCAACTTAACTATTTGAACTAAAATCATTTTACCAGGATCTAAGCCCCAGTATCCTGTTCAAAAATAAGATAGGTGGCTGTTCTGTATTAAAGTATCAAAGCTATGTCTTAGCTATATTTGAAAAATACTATAATAGACTAGAGCAAAATTTATAATAATAACAATAAAATTTAAAGTGAAAATTAATTATACAGACAGGTAGATTTTAAAAGATGGGTAAATCTCAACTCCAAAGAAAAAATGAGCAAAATACATGAAAAATGCAGTTCACAAAATAGAAAACTTAAATTACCAGGAAATATATGGTCAGAGTACCATTCACATTAGTGATGACAATAATACAAATTAAACCATAAAACATATCCTTTCACACAGGATGCATCAGCAAATGTTAAGATTAATTTTACTTCAACTTGTAGTGTACGAAGTCTAGGTATTATGTAAAATGATGAAACTATTGCTAGCTACTTGACAATCAGTATTAAACATGAAAATGTGTATATATTCAGTCAGCCAACAATTCTTTTTCAAGGTATAAATATTAGAATAAATCTTTTATTTGTGCCATTATAATATAACAATATTATTTTTCATTGTAACATTATTTTTAATATTGAAAAATTCTGAGTACCATAAGTTTACTTCAAAAAATCGATAAAAAATTTAGGGTATGCCCATGTAATTAAATGCTTATTGTTACAAACACTTACATAGAAAGTATTCAGGAACAAAAAATTAAAATTGAAAATGTAAACGTGAAGCAGATACACACTACATGATGCTAGTTAAAGGAAACGTGAACATAGGTGAACCACAATTTAGAACACAGGTGAACCATAACACAGAAGACACTCAGAATCAGGGCACTTAGAATCTCAATTTTGTATATATAGTCTTTGAACAAAATCCTCACGCTGGTCTTAGGTTTCTCATCTTTGCAATATAACAATGTAGATTTTTTTTAAATTTTCATTTACCTATTTATAGAGTCTATTAGTTTTAGTGTTTTCTCCATCAATAGAGAAATACTTCAAGACACATTCATGGATGGCTGTATTTAAAGTATTATTTATAAGTATTTTTGATTTATCTTCTTGTGGCCAAAGGGGAAAAAAAAACCTCTGCATAACATGGGATCTACCTTTTTAGTGTTTTAAGTGTATAAGGCAATGTTGTTAAGTATAAGCAAAATGTTGACCACAAGTTTCTAGTTTCCTTGTCCTCCATAAATGGCTCTTTATACCCACCAAACACCAGCTCCAAATCCTCCTCCCTCCATCCTTGGGAAGTCCTACTGTACTTTCTATCTGTATGAATTTGGTTTAGAGACCTTATACAATTGGATTCACGCCGGGTCTTTCTGTGACCTGGACTATTATTTTCTTATCAAGGACTGCTCAGTCTCTCTAATAAATTGGTGGGACAAGAAGCAATTCACACATTCTCTCCACATCTGCCTCACATTCTACCACTTGTTGTTGATGTCGTTTAGTTTGGGTGAAAGCTTCAGAAATTAAGGCTGTTTTGTGTTTCCTGATTTCTGTGGTGTATGTTTCAGGAAACAACTGGTTTAACTTACTTCTCCACAAAATTCCCTCTCTGCTTATTTTGTGTGTTTGGTTTACCTGGTAGAAACTACCTATGGTAACTTTCCTGCTTCCTTCAATACCTCTTTAACTTTCTAAGCTGCTAATTTTTTTCCCCAAGGTTGTTTAAATAGATATCAGCCAAACTCCTGGCACATATAAAACAGGAAAACTTGATATAAATGTGACTGAAAATGCTTTTCAACTCTTTCCTCTCTTCTACCTCTACTTGCTATAGGTCTCCAAATTGGCATTTTCACTTTAGGCTGAAATTATCTAAATAATTATGTCAGTAGACATGACTTTGGATTTAAAAATAAAATCATAGACACTTTATGATATAATATGTGGAGGCATTTGAAGTCTTCTGCAATTTTAATCTCCCCCGAAACCTTTTAAGGGACAAAAAGAGTTTAATTACAGTCATAGTAATTAATCACAAGATAATTTTAATCTACAAATAAATAAATAGCATAGCAAGTGATTGAGGGCTGTTTTTATTGGCTTAGTAGTTGTAAACAGATGTCTTTTGGCTGCTAGCCATTTTTTTACATGTAATACAATAATTAAAACATACATGTGCCAATCTTTATTTCTAGAGTGTCTACTGTTTTTTATTAATTGTTCTTTCTACTTTTATATAACTTTTAATTCATTATTGCCTTGAAATAAATATTTTAAAATATCTTTTTAAAGAAAATAAATATATCCATTATCACTCATAGCATGTTTGAACATTTTGTGTGTGTATGTGTATGTGTGTGTGTGGCAAAGGCAATTAATATCTACTCATTCAGCAAAACTACTAAATACTACAGGAGTAACACTTTTGAAATCATAGAAACAAAAGGTATAACTTTGAACCTTGCAAATGATAGTAAAATATAGAATATAAAATGGTAATTTGGTGGGATTATAAATTATCAGTATATTTTAATTTTTAAATAAATATAATTATTTTGATTGAAAAATGATGACATGATTTCTAATGAAAAATTAATAGGTGAAAAAACAAAGGGTATTCCCACAAGAGACAATAAGGGCGACATCTGACATATAATTCAAAAATATTATAGTAGTATGTATTAAGAATACCATACTAGGAGATTCAAAATGGCAGGTTGAGGAAGCCTGTATTCCTAGTTGCTCCATGGCTCAGGATTCAAGCAGCTGGAGTACTGCTTCTCAGCAAGGTGGGGTAAGAAGGGATTTCACTAAGATTTAACATTGGACAGTCAGAGTGCCTTAGAAACTCAGGAATTTGGCTGCATTGCATAAATAAAACAAATTAGTACATTGGAGCCAAGTCAGATGCTAAGAGTTGAACTCCCCTCCATATCTTTAACTTGAAGCCTCCTATGTACCATCTTCTCTGTGCCTGTTTCACCCCCATTATGCTTGGTACACTCCAGGATACATAGTAGGTGTTTGCTGCACTGGTTTGACAGTGTTTTCTAGGATCTCTTAGCTCCAGCTGGTCACTTCAAGATGGCTCCACCTTGGCTCTGAGCCACCAGTTGGGGAGTACAGAGCACCAGTGCAATGGGCAGTCTATGGATCAGGCTGCTTTCTGATCTCAGGTTTTTCCATTTCAGATCTGTCCTTTGGGTTTCTCTTTGTGTTATCCCTCTCTCTGGTAAGCCAGCCCAGCTGTCATTGCTGTTGCTGGAGAGGATGTGGAGAGAAAGAAAGACTTCTGTACTATTGGGGGAATTGTACATTAGTGTGACCATTATGGAAGTCAGTGTGGAGTTTCCTCAAAAAACTAGGAATGGAACCAACATATGACAAAGCTATATTGTGAGTATGTGAGTATTTATCCCAGAGAATTAAAGTCATCCTACTGTGGTAATATGCACTTTGGAACCAGCCTTGGAGTTCATCAATGGATGAATGGATTAAAAAAAATCTCTCTCTCTCTCTCTCTCTCTCTCTCTCTCTCTCTCTCTCTCTCTCTCTTTCTCTCTCTCTCTCACACACACACACACACACACACACACACACACACACGGGAATTTTATCCAGCCATAACGAAATGATGTCATTTGCAGAAAAATGCATGGAACATGATAATGTTTTGTTAAGTGAATTAAGCTAAATTCAGAAGATCAAGGTCACATGTTTTCTTTCCTATGTGGAAGCTAGAGAAGAAAAAGAAAAGAAAGTTGATGTAAATCAAAGAGAAATCTGCACAGGAAACAAATGGGAGAGGGGTGAAGGAAAGGCAAAGGGGAAATATTGGAGAATAATTTTGATCAAATTATATTATTATATTACGTTCCTGTATGAATATATAAAAACAAATCACACCATTATGTACAACTGTAATGCACTGATAAAAGTAGGAAATAAAATCACAGTGAGTCAAGATATTAGTAAAATTAAAGGGTCTGCAACAATAGAGTTAACGGGATTACATAGAATGAAATCATTGTAGAAAGGAATCTCTTTTTCATTGGTAAAATTATTTGAACATTTGATAGAATATATACAGATAAAATTGAGTTTGATTTTACCCAAATACTACCTCCAAATACATATCACTTGGAGTAAAGTCATAACTGCATAGAAGGAATTCATAAAATTCTAGAAAGCATATTAATAAGCAATTATTTGTATGATAGTAAAAAATTTCTCTGTGCACCTGCAAAAAAATTTAAAAAATCTGACTTCCTAAATATGTATTTAATTTACAAATCAAGACAATAATTATGAGAGTCTAAAATAAAAGTTTGTGGACAAAAAATATACTTCAAAAACCAAGAGACTAATAGATATTTTTATATATTCCCCGGACAAACAACAAATGATTCTTAAATAAATATTGTGGCCAAACATTACTCTGATTTGGAAAAAAATGGTTTTGAAACTTATCTGGATATCAATTTTTTATTTCTTTTTTCTCTTTTTTTTATTGGTTGTTCAAAACATTACAAAGCTCATGACATATCATCTTTCATGCATTTGATTCAAGTGGGTTATGAACTCCCATTTTTACCCCAAATACAAGTTGCAGAATCACATTGGTTACACATCCACATTTTTACATAATACCATATTAGTGACTGTTGTATTCTGCTACCTTTCCTATCCTCTACTATCCCCCTTCCCCTTCCCTCTCATCTTCCCTCTCTACCCCATCTGCTGTTATCCAATTCTCTTCCTTGTTTTTTTTCCTCCCTTTCCCCTCACAAACTCTTATATGTAATTTTGTGTAACAATGAGGGTCTCCTTCCATTTCCATACGTTTCCCTTCTCTCTCCCTTTCTCTCCCCCCACTTGTCTCTGTTTAATGTTAATCTTTTCCTCATGCTCTTCCTCCCTGTTCTGTTCTTAGTTGCTCTCTTTATATCAAAGAAGACATTTGGCATTTGTTTTTTTAAGGATTGGCTAGCTTCACTTAGCATAATCTACTCTAATGCCATCCATTTCCCTGCAAAATCCATGATTTTGTCATTTTTTAGTGCTGTGTAATACTCCATTGTGTATATAATGCCACAGATGAACGGATAAAAAAAATGTGGATATCAACTTTTTGAAAATTAAAATACTACACAATTTGGTCATATTAATCAAAAACTTTGGAAAAGATTATCATCAGGAAATGACCTTGTAAATAATCACCTATTACCATAAGCATAGGTTTTTTAAAAAAAATTTAATGTGCCAGGTTGTTCACTAACTATATAACATTATATAAAGTGTAACAGGTGGAAATAGTCTAAATAAAGAGGAACAATCCAATAACTTTTTTCAAATCCGTGTGATAGGATACACTCTGAATAAAAAATAAATATTCAATTAATGTATATATTTCAATATAAGAAAGCATTTTCCTTTGCATGACAAGTGGAGAATGTTGAGTAGAAAATAATATTAAGGTATTAAATATATAAAGTGTGCCTGTGACTAAAGAAAAAAGAATATGAATAATCTATAAAACAATGATCATGATCTGTTTGATTTTAATTTCTTTACAGCCAACATATTTTTCTATAAAAAAGGAATTCTACTGGTATTACTTCAAGTGTCTTTCTAAAAGATGATCAAGAATTTAAATGCAGCAGCAAGTTCAAAGCCATATCAGCAGTCAGTGGTCAGGGGGTATGCAAATTTCACTGTCAAAATAGAACAGTGAGGCTAAATCTGGAACCGAGTCAGTAAAAAGGAAGATCAAAAAAATGGAAGTTGAGTCACAGCCATCAATCAAACATCAAGGAAGCTCTGAGTGGAGCAGAAAGAATACATGGAATGAAAGTAAATCAACTCATTAGATTGTTTCCGTTTTAAACAGAAGCCCTTTTTATTTTGTTTTTTATTTTTGCCATGTAAGGAAGATGAAGCAGTAAAATCAAATTAATAATTAGGCTAGTGAGTTTGCAATGTGTTTAATTTATGAGAAACTGGTTTGTAATTATTCAATGACTTATAATTTTTAAAAATGGTAGACGTTGTTCAACTAAAATAATTCAAACATACTTGCTTACCACTTCTGTATTGAAATCGAGTACAAGTTCTCGAAAAAGAAAATTAAAAAGAATAAAATTGTGATATACCATGTTATGGTTTAGATATGTGGTGAACTCCAAAAGCACATGTGAGACATTGCAAGAAGGTTTACAAGTCAAATGATTGGGTCAGGAGAGCCTTAAACCAATCACTGCATTAACCCACTGATAGGGATTAACTGGTACCTGTAGGCAGGTAGGGTGTGGCTGACGAGGTGGGTCCCTGGAGGCCTGTCTTTGAAGTATATTTTGTCCTTGTTAAGTAGAGCTCCCTTTTTCTGCTTCCTGGTGCCATGTCCCCAGCTGCTTTTTTCTTCCACACACTTATGACATGATGTCCTACCTCATCTCCAGCCCTGAGGGATATTCTGTACACTAAGACCTCTGAAATCACGAGTCTCAAAGTAAACTTTTTCTCCTTGAAATTGTTCTTGTCTAGTTTTTTTTTTTTTTATCATAGTGGCAAAAAAGCTGACTAAAACACCCCACTTCAAAATATTTTAGTATTTTTTAAAGTTCTTCTCTGCCCTGTATTGCATTAATGTTTTAATCGTTTTTAAACCAAACTTAATTGTGCTGAATAGAGGATCTGTTTCTTTTGAGACTTTCTATGAAAATATTTCTTAATAATATAACCATCACATAGATGGTTGAAGAACACTCTTCCAAATGATTTATTATCCTGTTCTTGTCAGTGTGTAACCATATAGTGTTTGTACTTAAACTCAAAGTTTGTATCTGCAAGGATGTGCACATTTCTCTTCCATTCTTCCGTATTTTTAAATTATATCTATATACTTTATACATGTTAGATTTATTTTGTTATGATATTACATACATTACGTAAATATATTTTATTTTTTCAGCTTCACTGAGTCATAATTGACAAATAAAAATTGTATTTTATTCAGCTATATAGTATGATTTGATAGACATTTACATTGTAAAATGGTGCTAAGATGGAGTCAAGGAACACATCCCACACCTCATGCACTTTGTTATCATATGAGTGTAGTGAGAGCCATTAAGATCTAATCCCTGAGCAAATTTCAAGTATAAAACACGGTATTATTAACTTTAGTCACCACTGTGTGCATTAGATTGCAAGAACTTATTCATCTTATAACTGAAATTTTGTATGCTTTAGTGATTATTTCTCCATGTAGCCCATCCTCTAGCATTCAATGCTCTGTCTTGCAAATTCATATTAGATGATACAAAGAGGTTAACACACACACACACACACACATACACACACATACAAAAAATCCATAATATACTCATACGATTTGTAACAAAATTTGTTCTAATTAAAAGTATATTCTTACAATATTAAACATATTGGCAATATGTTTTCTGAAAGGTTAGTGCAAAATCAGAAAAGTAGAATTTTGGTTTTGGAAAACAAATTTACTTTTTATTGTTCTTTTTAGATATACATGACAGTAGAGTGCCTTTTGACATATTAAACATACATGGAGTGCAACCCATTCCAAGTAGGAGTTCATTCTTGTAGTTCTACATAATGTAGATTTACATTGGTTGTGTATTCATATATGTGCAAAGGAAAGTTATGTCAAATTATATTTTTTTACATATTCATACAGGCACCTAATATAATAATATAATTTGGCCAATTTATAAAATTATGTTTGATTTTGATGTATTTTCTATTCCCATCTCCCCTTCCTTCCTTTCATTCCACTTTATCCAATCCAATGAACTTATATACTTTCCCCTCTATTCCCTCCTGTGTTGTCAGTAAGCATTCAAATATCAGAGAGCACATGTGGCCTTTGGCTTTTTGGGACTGGCTTATTTCAATTAGCATGATATTCTGTAATTCCATCCATTTACTGGCAAATGCCATAATTTTATTCTTCTAAATGGCTGAATAATATTCCATTGTGTGTATACACCACAAATTCCTTATCATTAATTGTTTGAAGGGCACCTAGTTGGTTACATAGTTTGTCTATTGTGAATTGGGCTGCCATAAACATTGATGTGGCTGTCTCTGTAGTATGCTGACTTAAAGTACTTTGTGTATAGATGAAGGAGTGAGACAACTGGGTCAAATGGTGGTTCCATTCCCAGTTTTCTGAGGAATCACCATCCTGCTTTCCAGCAAAGTATGAGTGAACTTTTTCCCCCACATCCTTGCCAACATTTATTGTTCCTTTTATTCTTGACAATTGCCATTCTGACTGGAGTGAGATGAAATCTCAGTGTAGTTTTAATTTCATTTTGTTTAATTACTACAGATGTTGAACATTTTTTTCTTTTTTTTTTTTTTGATCATTTGTATTTCTTCTGTGAGGTTTCTATTCAATTTTGTTGCCCATTTATTGATTGGCTTATGTGTTTGTTTTTTGATGTAAAATTTTGAGTTTTTTGTATCCTGGAGATTAAGGCTCTATGTGATGTGGAAGTGGTAAAGATTTTCTGTGTGTATGTGTGTGTGTGTGTGTGTGTGTGTGTGTGTGTGTGTCTGTGCATGACGTATAAACTTAGTAGGTTTGCTAAACATAATAGCATTTTCAATTGAGCATTTTATTCATGTTAAGGGAAGGCATCTTATGCATAATTAATATGCTTAATATTCAAATACTTCTGCCAAACTGAAAGTCACAGGGTACATAATCTTGACCAGGGTCTTTTGTCCATTGAATATTTTATCTTATAATATTAATCATAGTGGCACCATATGCATCTATTAAGGTATGAAATGCGCCAGGCAGTGATTTAACCTGCATTAGCCAATTTCCCTCCAAAGTGTTCTCAGAATCAAATAACATCTATTTCTCACTTTTCTGTGGCACAAACAGGTTAAATGATTTGCAGAAGGTCATTTTGAAAGTAAAGAATGAAAGGAAGTTACAGAACAGTCACCAGGAGGGAAGACATGCATGCATGTGCATAAAGCTTTTGTATCCATTCCTCAAGAATGTGCAGAAGGCTATGGAAGAGAATATCAGGGAGGAATCATTCTGTGGATGGTGAGGGTTTGCATGTAGGGGACATTGGTCTGAAACCTGATATATAAGAAGCTGTGCCTATCACCAGTGAGGTGGCAGGAACATAAGACCCTGGGAGAGGCCTTGGGGATACAACAGAGAGCTTGGCAAGGTTTGCTCCTGTGTGACCTTTTCAAGCAGTTTGTCCAAGTGCCATATACTTTTAAAGTATCTCCCTTTTTAGGCCTACCCCCACAAACCATTTTACAGATACTCAATACTAAATCAGAGGGCGAAGAAAGGGGAAGTGCTTATCAGAACGAATCAGCCAAGGACTATTAACTGGTTTATCTTTCACCACTTTGGTATTCTTTTTCCGTAAATGTGAATTATTTTTAATAATTTCCTATAAGCTTTTTGAATTCAAAACCTCACAATTCTTGAGTTTTCTGTATTGCATAACCAAATCTTCTTAACTTTTGGATATTTCCCTCTCTAAAAAAATTGGAAAAAAAATAAAGCTGCAGAGCAAAACACATCTTCACAATTTTTATTTGAAAGTCTCTAGAGAATACAGTGAAGATAATTACTTAAAACTTTGTATCTGTACATTTTAGCCATGCAAAAAGATGGGTTTTTATTGTGGCATAGGCATATTGGTGCATGTGTATAACATAATCTTATCGATTTCACTCTCCAGCGCTTCCCCATGCATTACAAGCCTTCTTTGCCTGTTTTTCTTCCTCTGTCCTATTGGTGCCCTGTCTACCTTTGTGATACCTTCTTTTCTTTGTTTGCCTCACTAGCTTCCACATATGAAAGAAAACGTGTGATACTTCTCTTCCTGAGTCTGCTACACTTTGCTTACCATGATATTCTCCAGTTCCATTCATTTTCTGAAAATGAGATAATCTATTTTATATATTTATAATATTCTATTGTGTGTGTATGTGTGTGTGTGTGTGTGTGTGTGTGTGTGTGTTTCACGTTTTCTTTATCAATATGTCTCTTGAGTTATACCTAGGATAGTTCTATAACCTGGCTTTTGTGAATTGTGTTTTTATAAACATGGGCATGCATGCATCTCTAAAGTATGCTGATTTCAGGTCTTTTGGATAAAGACCAAAGAGTGGTAGAGTTGGATCATATTTTAATCCTTTATTTATTCTTTTTTAGGAACCTCCACACTGATTTGCATAGTGACTGTACTAACTGCATGTCCACCAAGTGTATGGAAGTTCCCCATTTCCCACATCCTTGTCACCATTTATTGCTATTTGTATTCATGATGACTGACATCCTGACTGGCATGAGAGGGAATCTCAGTGTACTTTTAGTTTACATTTCCTTCATAGTTAAATACGTTCAACTTTTATTCTTCATATGATTGTTGGCCATTGTACTTTGAGAAGTATGTGTTCATTTCATGTAACTTTTTGGTGCAGGAACTGTGGTCGGAACTTTGTGGCATGTGGTAGAAATGCTCCTCGCTTGGGTCAACTCTCCCAGGAGTGTCCGGTGCACCCTGCCAGCTCTGCAGTGCTTCACCCCTGTGGCCAGTAGTGTAGGTGTGGGTGGGGAGTTTACAGAAACTGAGCTACTCAGGTGGGCTGTTCAAAGGTATTCCCTAGGGTAATATTTTCTGATGTCTCTCAGTGGGATGGAGATCGACAGATGTAATCCTTTCCAGAGTTACAGTCTTAGGTGTAGTTATTCCACCAATGCATGAAGAAAAGGTGAATTACTTCTCACACAGCAGGTCACTTTTCAGATTCTGCTTCAGCTTAATTCATTCTGACTTTCTCTTACACCACTGATTCTGAAGAAAGTTGATCAGCTTTGCTTCTTTTTCTCCCATTGTGACTCCTCTGACCTGAGACTGGTCCTATTGTCATGGGTGCAGACTTCAGGCTAATGAATTCCTTTGTGCTTTTCATTCTGGAAACCAGAATTTATGAGTCTCTCCAAGTATCTAGGAGCCGAAAACTGCACCTCCATGCACTCCCTCTGTCCCTGCCTTGCCAGTCTGCTCTGGACTCCCTACCTTGGTTTCCACCTGCCGAGGAGCCAAGACATCATCTTGATGCTTAAAACTGTTCAACTCATTTCTTTATTTTTTTTTACTATTTTAATAAATAAATAGATAGATAAATAAATAAATAAATGGCAGTGGAATGCATTACAATTCTTATTATATACATATCCCACAATTTTTTAGTTAGTTACGGACAGTACAATGACCTTGACATATCTTACATTTGAATCAGATGGGATATAATTTCTCATTTTTATGAGTGTACAGATTGCAGAATCATATTGGTCATGCAGTCACATATACACACACTAATAATAATGTCTGTTTCATTCTACTATACTTCCTATCACCCTATCCCCTCCCCTCCTCTCCCATCACTTCTCTCTACCACAACTTTTCATATCTCTGTATATAAAATATTTTGATACCCAATTAGAGTCTTCATACATGTACTTTGGATAGTGATGTCTATCACATTCCACAGTTCTGGCTAATCCCCTGCCCCCTCCCTCACCCTCACACCCCTTTTCCCTCTCTAGAATTAATCTATTCCTCCTATACTCCCTCTCCCTACCTCATTATGAGTCAGCCTCCTTATATCAGAGAAAACATTCAGCATTTGTTTTTTTTTAGATTGGCTAACTTCACTTAGCATTATCTTCTCCAGCGCCATCCATTTGCCTGCAAATGCCATGATTTTATTCTCTTTTATTGATGAGCAAAATTCCATTGTGTGTATATGCCACTTTTCTTATCCATTCATCCACTGAAGTGCATCTAGGTTGGCTCCACAGTTTAGGTATTGTGAATTGTTAATATTTCATACCTATGAAATATGCAATCAATATCAATTTCTTACCTATTTATTTTAAGTTTATTGAGACACAATTCATATGCCTTATAAGTAATCCATTTAAACTGTACAATTCAGTGGTTCATAAAGAACAGATACATGTAACTACCACCACAATCAATTTAGAACTTTTCATAATCTTAATCTTACATGATATGTCCTTAGTCATTTCGTGCTATCTTCTACCCTACCAGACAACCACCAATAGATTATCTGAGTCTGGACTCTCTACCTACATAGACATCATTATTCTGCATTTTCCTTTGCATGGAATCATGCTGTAACTTGGTAGAAGTGGCTTCTTTCTCTTGGCAGCATATTTTCAACGGTCAAGAATATTGTAGCATGGATCAGCTCTTTATCTCTATTTTATATAGTCAGTAATCAAGAACCTTCCAAATTAAATTTGTTTATCCATTTGTCTGTCAATAGTGATTTATCTTTCATCTATCTTTTTGTCTATTACAAATAATGCTATTTTAGTCATTATGAAAAAATTTTCTCATGCAAATTTTTGCATAGGCTTTAGTTTGGTTATCCCTGTGATGAAAACACTCAACAAGAACAACTTAGAGGAGAAAAATTCATGGGATTCAAGGTTTCAGAGGTCTCTGTCCACGGATAGCCAACTCCATTGCTCTGTGCCCAAGGTAAAGGGGAGAGAGAGGGGGGGAGGGGGAGAGGGGAATGGAAAGGAGAGGAGGGGAGGGGAGGAGAGGATAGGAGTAGAAAGAGAGGAGAGAAGAAAAGAAAGGAAAAGGAGGGATGAGGAGAGAAAAGAAGAGAGAGATAGGAGAAGGGGGACTTCAGGAAGAACAACTTTTCCATGGAACAACCCATTTACCCAACTCCTCCATCCATACCCAACTTCCCTACAGTTATCACCCAATCTACTGATTAGTTTACTGATCTCATAATCCAATCATCTCATCTCAGAATGTTTCTTCATTAACAGAGCTTCTGGGGACACCTTGTACTCAAAACATAGCAGCATAGTTTCAATTCCCTTTGTATAAGTAACAGTGGAAATGGAAGGTCACATGGTAACTTCATGTTTAATGGTTTAAAGACCTGAAAAGCTGTTTTCAAAAATGGCTGTGCATCTCATGAACCTGTCAGTAGAACATAAGGATTCCAGTTTCTCCTCATCCTCATCAATGCTTGTTTTTTCTGACATTTTGAGTCCACTCAGTGTTTGTAAAGAAGCATCTTATTGTGGTTTTGTTTTGCATTTTCCTAATGACTCAAAATGTAGGTCATCTTTTTGTATCTACTTTGACAATTTTCATCCCTGGTTAGAGAAGAGTTCATTCAGGTCTGTTGTCTATTTTTAGTTTTGCCACATTTTTACTGGTAAGTGGAAAATGTCATCATTACATTATTATTGAAAATATTATGATAGTGAAAATATTAATCTTTTGTTGAATTTACTCCTGTATGTCTTATTATTTTTGATGCTACTAAAACCAGAATCACTTATGTTGATTTCTACATCCTTACACTTTCACTTGTCAAGCATCCTCATAGCTACCTCAATTTTCTGAGTATATTAAATCTTTACTTCTTATTATTTATTTATTTTCCAAATAATGCACAGGCTTGAATTTATGGCGTGCTCATCCCCTTCGGGCTTTCACGGTGTTTAATGCCAGAGCCAACTGTGCCTCTGAAGCATTGCCTGGTTTTTGTACCCACAGGCTGCTGGCAGTGAAGTGGGTTGCACAGTGTGAGAAAAAAAAGAAAGAAAACAATAAAATAGAATAAACATAAAAATAACCTCACAATAGTTTCAAGTGCATGGTCATAGCATTAAAAATTGGTTGTAAAAAAATAAGATAAATCAATGACAAAAAGAAATTAGGAAATCCTGCTAAGCAAATTAGTGGACAAAGCAGAAAGATGTCATTGAACATCTTCTGTATGTTAAACACAGTATTTAAAAAAAAAACTGACTTTAAGAGTTTACCATCTGTTTATACAGAAGACACCTACATGTATTCAAATTAGAAGAATTTATATAATCGCAGTAAATTATTTTATAGCACAAATATCACTTTATAAGTGCAGAGAAGAGACCAATTAATGTGTTATGAAATATAACTAAGACTTTGGAAGAAAACGGAGCTTGAAGCAGCAGTGGAAACAGCAGGGATGCTAGTCTGATTGAATAAAATGGATGAGGCCTGGATGCAAGAAGTGTCTCCTCTTGTAGATCTCTGCAAACTGGAAGCTTCACCATTTGATAGAAACAAAAATAGTAAATAATCAAACCACGATCTAGTACTGTACAGCTGAAGCAGTGAGTCTCAGCAAGAGGGTGAAAATGTGCTGGTTACACATAGCTAATTCTCTGTGTTCTGGAGAAATGAGAAGAGTGGGAAGGCCCAGGGAGCTTCATTAGCACATCAGGCCAAAAAGTAAGAGAAGGGTCGCAGTGCAAATGGAGAGTGGTGTATACAATGTGAAGATTTCAACCTTAACAAGGAGGACTTTGATGAAGACACACTGAGCTAACTTACGAGTTGACTATTTGTTCAGAACTTAGGAAGCAGTGAGACATTTCTTAAAACACTGCAGAGTTAAGACAGCAATGGCATGAAAGCCTTTTCAACATAAGTACGAGAAAACTTCTGCAATCAGTTCTTGGAAGTGTCTCCATGGTGATCATCATCTCTAGGACCTTGTTTCTATCATGGAGGGTTCTGAAAGAATGAAACCTGAGATAAGCAGCAGTGATGTCTTTTGTTTTGACTAAAGAATTTATAAAAGTTTCTTCCTTACTTTGCAGTGGTGAAATTATTATTATTTTTCTTTTTTTAAAGTAAAAAAAAAATGTGTATTTTCAAGAGAAGCGGGCCACTTATTTTCCAAAGTAAAAGAATTGGTGTTTCTGAAGGAAGAATTTCTGAGCTTAATTTCTCTGTCATTTGATTAAAATCTTTTTAGAAGTTTTCTAGAATTAGCATTTTACTTGTTTACATGAAGTAATATGAGCTGTGATCCTGAAGGAGTTATGCACAGTCTTTTTGTTCTTGTTGGTTTTTTTCATAGTCTTGTGATTGAAGTTTGAAATAAATTTATAATCATTTTCTTATAGAAGTCTTAATTTCTGGGTGTTTATCCCTCACTGTAGGTTGAATTCAAAGTTGTTTTTCCTCAACAGTCAGAATACATATACCAATAGCACATTCTCGTGGATCACACTCCATCCTTTATTCTCCAGCATTCCTACCCAGATTCTAAATAGTAGCAACAAAACCTGGTGGGTCATTTATGATTTCTAGTTAGTAACATTCCAAATATCTTTTTTTTGGATCCCTAGTGGTAATTATTAAAGTGAATACTGTCATTAGCATTATTCATTTCTTCCCAAGATTTGGTGGCTACAGTTATTTTCAATTTTAATAAGTTTTAATGGACTCTCTGATTTATTCACCACCATGGCTTCACATCTGTCTCACCGTTTTTCAAATGTGTACCCAGTGAAATGGCTGCACTAAAATGTATAAGTGTGGTTCGTTGCCATATTAGTCTCTGAAGTATAATGATCAATGTGTTTGTGTCTTTGATCAAGGCAAGGCAAGACAGCAGGACAGTACTGTTTCCCAGGTTAGCAGCAATGACCTTAGCTTTTCTCTTCCAGGTTACAGGCACAAAGGAACTGTCACTGCCAGAATCAGCTCCTAGTTCAGTTTTGTGAGGGTGAGAGAACTCTAGTACCACCTGTTGGAGAAAATGATAGATACCAGGATGACACTGAAGTTACATGACCATAAATTCAGTCTTGGAGGTTCACATCTATCCATGCACATTCTCTATTTGTTTTGTTTAGAGATCATTTAAATAATATTTTTACTTTAAATTTTAAAGTAAAATTTAAAAAATTTAAATTAAAGAAAAAAAATTGAGTTTTTATTTTACCATGTATCAGTCATTGTAGGACTGCCATTTAGATTGCAGATTATCTTAGTTCTGATTCTAAAGTTACTTATTGTGGGCTTGGGTGTGGCTCAGTGGTAGAGTGCTTACATAGCATGCATGAGGCACTGGGTTTGATCCTTAGCACCACATAAAAACAAAAAAATAACAATATTGGGATCACCTAAAACTAAAAAATAAATTTTAAAAAATAAATTTACTTATTGTTATTCACAAAGCTCAAGTTTTCAGTTTCATGAAAAAAGAATATCATTTTTTCCAAACATAGAAGTATTAAAACAGAACAGGATTGTATAAAGTACAATGTTGGAAAGTATAGAAGAATAGCACATTTTTCAAATGATTTCTGGTGTGGTCATCAGAATTTGAAATACTCGTGATCAACTATGGGCAAGAATTACAAAATGACAAAATTTGAAGATTTCATTGTAGTTACAAGCTTTAAGCATATTATTTTGTAGGAAAATTTTAAGAAATTACATTAACATTGGGAAAAAGAGAATCTAGTTCAATTCCTACCTTCATTTAATCTAATGAATCAGCAGAACACAGCAAATTTAAAAATATCTTCTTGCCATTAAACCAACAGTTGAAAACACCCACCTATATATGCTATGTTTGCATTTATCTTTTTCAATTACATAAAAAATAGAAGCATTTAAAAAATCATTTTGGACAATAGCTCATTGAATATTAATACATAATGTATTAATACTAATAATAACCCAGTGTATTAATCCTAATAATAAATCGTAAGCTCTATGATGATAGAGTATTTGTATATTTGGCTATTTTATTTTTGATGTCTTATATTCAATAACTAAGCACTAAAAAAATAGATGAATTAATTTGCCCAACAAATACATTTAAAAAGGCTAAATATTTCCTTAATGGATCTCAATTTCAGTGGAAGTCACCAGTCCTAATGACACTCACCTCCTAGTAATCAAAGCAGTAAAAGGATGATAGAGATTGAAGATGTTGGTGTACTAGGAAATATATCCTTGGAAATTTGGTCACTGTAATTTTAGAAAGTGGATTTAATAATGAGTGATAGAGTATAAGCTATGTGAGGAAAATACAATTTTGGCCTGGTCTCTGTTTTATCTTTCTCATGTCTCTGATCAAAACACCCATCAAGAACAACAGAGGAGGAAAAGTTTACTTGGCACTCATGGTTACAGAGGTCTCAGTCCATAGATAGCTGACTCCATTGCTCTGGGCAAAACAACATGGTGGGAGTGTGTGGCAGAGGAAAGCAACTCAGAACATGGCACTAGGAAGCAGAGAAAGGTCTCTGCTCATGAATGATACAATATATGCCCCACCCTCAAAGACCTACCTTGTCCAGCTACACCCTACCTGTCTACACTTACCATGTCATTAATCCATTTAAGTGAATCAATGTATAGATTAGTTTAAGGTACTCATAACCCAATTATTTCACTTGTAAATTTCTTGCATTGTCTCACACATGAGCTTTTGGAAGACACTGCATATCTAAACCATTACAGTCTCTTGTTTCTAGCAATGGACTCTACTAGAGAGAAAGTGTTATTTATTTAATAAATACTAAATCTGATGAATTGTATCACATATATGTGAAGAAAGATGGTTTTATGTTGAAATGGGAAAGCAGAGAGATATTTCTTCCCTGTTGTTTTTATAACGAATTTCCCTAAACTTCTCAGCTTAAGCTAATAGCAACACACTCTTGCAATTCTGTGATTAGAGAGAGGTTAGATCCAGGTCTCACTGGAAGAACCTCCAGGTATTCATAGGACTGGGTTCATTCTGAAAGCTTCAAGGGAGATATACCTTCTAGCCTCTTTCAGACTTTGAAGGCTGCTAGTGTTCCCTGGCTCATGGCACCACATGGCCGCAACCTTTGTACTCACCATCTTCCCAATTTTTGCTGAAAGACCCTCCTGATTCACTTTCCTTTGTAATCTAATTGGGTTCCAGGATGATCCTGTCTTAAAACCTTTAACATAACTTCCCCTCTCTCTACAGAGTTAGGTGATAAATTCACAACTTCTTAGGATTAGAATTTGCACATACTTCAAGGGCCATTATTTTCCCTATCAAAGAAGAGACATGATCCACCATGAAGCTAAGAGATTTAGCTCTAAATATTAAATCTCTCTCAGCCAGTGACCATAGCTATGCCTATGAATGCATATGGTACAACTATGGGATTGAATTCATTTGGCTTATACAACCAAATTAAAAGTAGGGATGATGTTGAATTTTATAATTAATGTTAACACAACAAATAAGTGAGTTAACTGTCATTGTCATTGTTCAAATAGACTTTTTAGGATAATCAAAGGGGACTTATTTTAGGTTAAAGGGATGTACTAAAAGATCAACATAAAACTTTACATCCATTTATTTCTTTATTTTATTGTTAACTTATAAGATTTACAAGTAACAAGCAGTTTGGTGAAAAAAAGACATTACTTTGTGGAACTGATATCATTGGTTAATATAAAGTGATTTTTTTATGACATGGTTAGTTGTTAAAATACATCATTTGGAATATTGGGTATGGCAATTTTGCTTTCTAAGATACATGTTAATACTAAAAGAACTTACCCAAGTGACTTGGCCACCTGTATCCACAGAAAGTATGACTTTACCCTCTGATTTTCAAAATTCTAATTTTAAATTTAATATAATTTTATTAAATACTATCTGTGTACTACATTATCTGCAAAGCTTAGTATAAATTTTGTGGGGGATCTAAAAATGAGAATGTAGCAATTATTATCCCAAAAGAATAAATTTATAAACTGCATGCTTATCCATAAAAAAGACAATCAGCCTACTCTTTTTCCTCTGATTAATCAGTTGAAATACACAAAATGCAGCAGCAAAAGGATTGCTTTAGCAGTGCCTAGTTTGTTGGGAGGATATATCTGTATCTAAATTGGTTTCAAAAGTAGCATTTTTTTTTCACATTAACAAATTCACAGATTTGACATCCTTATCTATCTTCCAATTAAAATAACACTGTAATTACCTCAAATTCCAGAAAGATGTTTAGTGAATCCAGTCAGTGAGGAAATATAATCATAAAATTAGAGTTAATGTTATTTGAGAAGTTGATTCTAATAGTAAAGCTTTATATCTGTTATGAAGTATCGTATCATTAGTATGTTCACAATTACATGGATACACTCATTGTGAAACATTTCTTTCTGAAGTGAGTCTTATAAAAATGAATTTTATCAAAATTGTATAATCATCTTTTAATACTTAAATATATTCCCCTTTAAGTATTTATTTATTTTTATTTCCTGGATTTAAATAAAGGGGTATAACCCAAGTTTAACTTCAATTATGGAGCTGCTATATATATTTCTATTTAATTATTTTCTACAATGGGAAATATAACCTTGCTTCCAAAGGAAATAAATAAAGACTGATATTTGAGATAAAATACCATTTAAAACATGAAAGCATATCATTGATTCTTATGCATGCTGCTGTTGTCTCTCTGGAGCCTGAAGACTTAAATGACACTGATTATACCTGTTACACTAATGCATTATTCATGAAATTGATGATAGAGCATCTTGAAACAGCCTGTCATTCCCCATTACATTCCATCAAAGAACCATATGCTGTTCATGCAGTGTTGATACTGAGGCATACATAACACACTCAGAAGGCATATGGAGGCATTAGAGGCTTTTGGGTAAGGCTTTGAAAATACTTTTTCAGTGTTTTGAATGGCTTACATGAATGTGCAATGGCTTGACTGGCCAGTTTCAAAAGAGAAGGCAATAGGTAGCCAGCCCCTCAGCAACATTACCTGGCCTGTGACTAGCTCTCAGGCAGACTTCAGAAACTGCAGCCTTATTGACTTTCCCCCTCACCAGTCACATGAGTTAACAATGTGGTTGTGAACTTGAGCTGAGTTCTGTCAGTGTCTGTAATTAATCCATTTCCTGTTACAAATAACACAATACCACAGAGTGGGTACATTTCAAAGAAAAGAGATTTATTTTGGCTCATTGTTTTGAAATTTCAAGATCAAAGGGTCACATTGGGTGATGATTTTCTTCCTGACAGGACCCCAAGATGTCACAGGGGACAGATGTGCTCATGGGTATGTACTCTGCTCTCTTATATAAGCATAGGATTTCAACATGATGGGCAGCCTCACCTTGATTACCTTATCTAATCTATCTAATCCTAAAGCCTCCTAAAAATGCTGCCTTAAAATGCTTTTTTTTTGGATTAAGTTTCCACTTTCTCAATACCTTACACTGGGAATTAAACTCCAAAAGGAATTTCAGAAAGGATAAACCATTTTCTAATTATAGTAGCCTCTGTCAGAATAATGATATTTAATAAATCCTGACTGTATTTGCCAGATTTCTGGCATGTAGTCAGTCAGGTAAGAACAGAGGCAGAAAGGCATCTTTGAAGAACAGGAAGTCACATTACAATTTGCACTAAAAGAGGCTCTGCATGTTTCTTATATTTTGAAGCAATCACCATTTTACTAAGTATATTCTTTTACACAATTTATTATGTTGTCCTATAAACCAAATGATATATAAGGGATCTTTGTGGCCAAAAGATTTTGAGGATTTTTTTTTAACTCTGTGACCATTGGCAGTATCCAAAGCTTTCTTCTGGTTTGTCTGAGCCATATGCCATTGGATGATAGCATTTAGTTCTGTGTTCATTTTACCTTGAAAATGTGATGCTACCTTTTTTTATCAGTGGGAAACACAGTCAGAGTGGGTTTTGATTATTAAAATAGAAAACTTCTCTCTCTTCACCCTCCTTTTCATAATCAGTTAATAATAGTGGCAAAGAATTCATGTGCAGCTAGCTCTCTACCTAAGCACATTAAAGATTTTCTCATTTAAGATTAGGAAATAGCCAATTCCTTTGGACATGAATGTCCCTTAAAACTTAATAGAGTTATCTCTACTTTTCATTTTGGGATTATCCTTTTTATGCCTTTTGAGACAGAATTGAATATAAACTCACCATATGGGAAACATAAAATCTAAAAATAAACTGAATTAATTCTTTTAGAGTGACAATATGGGAAGACAAAGTATCAGCTCATAATCCAGCACTAAAATTTAGATTGTCAAAGAGTTAATATTTTAAAATTAGAGGATTATTTCTTGATGCTTGTAAAAATACTTGGATTTTGAGTTTAAGACCACATACCTTCTGCTAAAAAATAATTTCTAAAATACACTGAAATGAAGATGTAACATTAATCAAATTACAAGTGATATTTATAACAGTTTTTCATTGAAAGCTAGCATTACAAACTGCTGATGTTTGTCAGAAGTATAAGACATTTATGGCTGAAATTGATATGAGCATTGAATGTTTATTCCTCTTAAATAATGCAATTGCTCCCCCAAAATCTTCAATAACAAATGAATGCATATGTGTGTGAGTATATCAATATGGATAGATCACATATATTTTAAATTATTTGGTGATGGATAAAATTATATAATGTATTATTATATAGCATTATGATATCTACATAACCAAAGCATGTATTATGTGTGATGTATACATGCATTACATGTAAAACATATATAATAACTGAAGCAATTTGTTCATGAGATCTCTAACTCCTTGTGTTAATGCAGAAGGTAAAATCAGATTATGAAAACTTTCATCAGTGTACCAATACATTTGATGGATTAATAATTAAAAATATTAGTGGCCTGAGTAATAACTGTAGGCAGGTAGGTATAATAAGAGGAAGTTGGTCATTGGGGTATGCCTTGGTGGTTTGGTTTTTGTCCTTGGTGTCTCAGTCTCTGTGCTTTCTTGGTTCCCTGAGTTGAGCAACTTTCCTCTCTCCTACACTTTTGCCAGGATTTTCTGCCTCAGCTTGGGTCCAGAGTGATGGAGTCCAATGACCATGGACTGAATCTCTGAATTCCTGTGCCCCAAATGAATATTTCCTCCTCTGAGTTGTTCTTGTCAGATATTTTGGTTAAATTGAGGCAAAGCTGACTTTCAAAATAATGTAATACTTATATACACAGCATAGACAATTTTTTTTCTGAAAATAATATGGTCACAGATCTCAAAAATAAACATGCAACTTTCTCAAAAATAAACATATACATGTTTCTGTACATGTCTGTCTTGTGAATTTGTTCATAAGGAGATTTATAGTACAACATTTTGTTATTTTTGTATACTTAGAATAGTCTTTTATTTTGTGCTTTAGTCCTTCAGAATAATTATTGACAAGTCCAACTTACTACCTGAAAT